>NC_057721.1:60321475-60324178 GCF_004010195.1 Chiloscyllium plagiosum | reverse complement strand
TCTGCCTCGGAACACTTCAACCCCAGGCCATCAATGTGGACTTCAACAGTTTCCTCATTTCCCCTTTCCCCACCTCACCCCAGCTCCAAACTTCCAGCTCAGTACTGTCCCCATGACTTGTCTTACCTGCCTATCTTCCTCTCCACCTATCCACTCCACCCTCCTCTCTGACCTATCACCTTCATCCCACCTCCATCCACCCATTATGCTCTTTGCTACCTTCCCCCATCCTCCTCCCTGACCTATCACCTTCATCCCCACTCCCACCACCACTCACCTATTGTACTCTATGCTACTTTCTCTCCACCCCCACCCTCCTCTCATTTATCTCTCCACCCTTCAGGCACTCTGCCTGTATTCCTGATGAAGGGCTCTTGCCTGAAACGGCGATTTTACTGCTCCTCGGATGCTGCCTGAACTGCTGAGCTTTTCCAGTACCACTAATCCAGAATCTGGTTTCCAGCATCTGCAGTCATTGTTTTTACCTTTCCTGATCACATTCCTCGTCACATTCCTGATTAAGGGCTTATGCCCAAAATATTGATTCTCCTGCTCCTCTGATGTTGCCTGCCCTGCTGTGTTTTTCCAGCACTACGCTTTTCGACTCTGATCTCCAACATCTGCAATCCTCACTTTGTCCTATGTAAGTCTTTCTATCAAGACCTTGCCTCCCCTTTAAAGTGGACAAAAAAATGATCCTACCTTATTATTTCAAAGAAGAGCAGGAAATATTTATCTGGTGTCCCAGCCAATATTTATCACACCACAAAGAGCATAAAAATGAATTTTTCAATCATTATTGCATTGGTGTTTGTGGAAGTAAGTGTGTAAATTTTCCACATCTTCCCCTTACGTTATGACAATGTCTACATGTCAAAAAAAAACCTTATTGGTTTTAAAGTAACTTGGGATGTCCTGTGGTCATGAACAGAACTTTATAAATGCAAGTTCTTTATTTACTTCACATTTAAAGGGCGTACAGCAACAGCCCTGTTTGTATACTATATGCGCCATGTTTAATACAATAATGCACTGATACAGGGCAGCAATAACCATATGTTCGGACTTCTTTCAGATTGTTTCTATTTTCATTATGGCAAATTGAACAGAGGTAGATGGATGAGGTTCACTATTGTGTCTGACCCAATATCTGGCTCTAGCTAAACACAGAAGCTGATGGAACCCAATAAACTGAATTTAACTTCTATATTTATTTTCTGAAAACCTATTTGCAGGTAATAAACAACTCCAAATCCTTCAGAGAGATTTACAGTCTTATTTAAAAAAAAGCGAAGCCCTTCAGGCCCTTATTACACAGTAAAGCTTCATTCACAAAGCTTCTTTAAAAGCACAAATTATTTGTGCAGCTGTGGGATGGTATTAAAAAAACCCAGCTGTACAGGATTTAATACCTACTCAGTAATAGTATTTGTTTATATTTTAAAATCTGGTATTAATTTTGTAAATCTTATTCAAGCATACAAAGATCATAGTGAATGGAAAATTCCCTCTGAACTGAAGCAATATAGAGCTTTATTGAGACTGAGGATGAAGCATGTTACTGGGTATGTGTAGAGACTGTGCTATTCATCTACAGCTTGATTGGATTCAAAGTAAAAAGATGCTGCATTTTCCCACATTCAAAACCTTCAGGACACTTGTTGTAATTTATAATGTTATGCCTGTAAATCTATCTCATTTTCTTATTGGCCTTCCATGTAGTTTCTTACTGATTTTGAAATTTCCTTCTCTTAGAGGTGTTGACTCCCTTATTGGGGTACATAGTTGCCAGCTGGCTAGTAGCCACTATTCATGTATTCGTGTTCACTTTACAGTGAGTATCAGTAAGCTAGCTCAGAACATAAAAACCACCACTTCACCCAACATCCGCAACTCCGATATCTAGGATCCAGCTGAGAGGAAGGATAGTCAGCCTCTGGCAAGAATACTGATTAACTAGCCAATGACTATGCCCAGAACCGCAATCAACGGCGGCTTCTTTCCATTAAATGGGCTCCTCACTGGAGACGGCAAAGAGAAGAACATAGAACATAGAAGAATACAGCGCAGTACAGGCCCTTTGGCCCTCGATGTTGCGCCGATCCAAGCCCACCTAACCTACATTAGCCCACTATCCTCCATATGCCTATCCAATACCCATTTAAATGCCCATAAAGAGGGAGAGTCCACCACTGCTACTGGCAGGGCATTCCATGAACTCACGACTTGCTGAGTAAAGTATCTACCCCTAACATCTGTCCTATACCTACCACCCCTTAATTTAAAGCTATGCCCCCTCGTAATAGCTGACTCCATACGTGGAAAAAGATTCTCACTGTCGACCCTATCTAAACCCCTAATCATCTTATACACCTCTATCAAGTCACCCCTAAAACTTCTTTCCTCCAATGAAAACAGCCCCAAGTGCCCCAGCCTTTCCTCATACGATCTTTCTACCATACCAGGCAACATCCTAGTAAACCTCCTCTGCACTCGTTCCAGTGCCTCCACATCCTTCCTAGAGTATGGCGACCAAAACTGCACACAATACTCCAGATGCGGCCACACCAGAGTCTTATACAACTGCAACATGACCTCAGTACTCCAGAACTCAATTCCTCTACCAATAAAAGCCAGTACGCCATATGCCTTCTCAACAACTCTATCAACCTTGGTGGCAACTTTCAGAGATCTATGTACATG
>NC_057721.1:60282203-60320919 GCF_004010195.1 Chiloscyllium plagiosum | reverse complement strand
TGAATACTGACGAAAGGTATTCATTCAGTGTCTCCCCAATCTCTTCAGCCTCCACACGCGACTTCCCACTACTATCCTTGACTGGACCTATTTCTACCCTAGTCATTCTTTTATTCCTGTCATACCTATAGAAAGCCTTAGGGTTTTCCCTAATCCTACCGACTAAGGACCTTTCATGTCCCCTCCTTGCTGCTCTTAGCTCTCTCTTCAGGTCCTTCCTGGCTACCTTATAACTCTCAATCGCCCCAATTGAACCTTCACGCCTCATCTTTACATAGGCCACTCTCTTCCATTTAACAAGGGATTCCAATTCCTTATTAAACCACGGCTCCCTCACAGCTCAATGTCTGTGAGACTCTTTCTTGAAAGTGCCAGAAAAGACTTGAATTTAAGCTGGCATCTTCTTGTCTGGGGAAATGTACACTAATGATTTAACATGATTTATTGCAGGGCACCCATTCATCTTGTGAGACTCTTTCTTGAAAGTGCCAGAAAAGACTTGAATTTAAGCTGGCATCTTCTTGTCTGGGGAAATGTACACTAACGATTTAACATGATTTATTGCAGGGCACCTCATTCATCTTTTTAAAGAGCTTGTAACATTTTAACAGTGCTAACAGTGATATAGTAACTTCTAAACATAAATGTTCAACAATCTTAAGTAGTCCACTTCTGACTTATAAGTGTTGTTTTCCTACTTTAATGTTCCTATAATGAAGCACGACTGGGTCAAGGATAATTTACCATGAGAAATAATAACACTTCAAGTACAGTAAATTGGCACCCAGCCCATGGAGAAATCCTGAACTGACAGCAAAGGGCTTGAGTTAAAGACTCAAATCTCCTCATCAATGCACTACCATGTGTGAAGCCTGACCAATACAGGCACCATGAGGGGAATATTAATCCCAAATACTGGTGAGTTTTAGTCAAATGGGAAGTACAATTGTGAACTTCCTCAAGCCATAGCAAAACCTTACACAACCTGATCCATTTCCAGGGAACACAGGAACAGACAACCATGCTTTTCATTCACAGCTGCTTTGGATTCAAAGAAGAAAGATGTGAGTCACACATTTAAGCATTTTTATAAATCTGTCGCTTCAGGATCTCTTTGCTGTTCCTCTTTTGGTGGTAACTGACTGAGCGATGTTAATATTCTCCATTAGGCTCTTTGGCTTCAGACTTCTCTCCTTCAGTGAGCATTATTGTTTAATTCCACAATGTAACAATGATGAGAATTCCAGTGGGACACAGGAGCAGGACTGGACATTTACAGCTTTAAGGACTTCACAGCCTTAAGATTGACACATGCAGCCAATTGGAGTCTGCAGCAGTTGAACAGTCAAAGAGGCTGCAGACAAAAGATCAACAAGGGAGAAACAGCTCTCAATGGCAAATTTCACTTCAGTCTTGGTAAGGGAACCACAGAAAGAATGCTAGTCCCATCTGACACTTATAGATTCCTTTGGCAAATGAGAAATAGTCCTGATTAAAGGTTCTACTAGGAAGCGTAAAGGCATTGGAGTTCCTAACTAAAGTCTTAAATGTCTGTTGGGCCAGGGAAAACTTTGTATTAAAGGCATAGAAGGAGTTAAAAGGGATGGACCGTAAGAGAAAAGTGCTTACAGCCGACTACGTACTTTGGTACTGTAGCAGTTAGACATCACTTGGCATGACTGGTATCGCTTGGTACCTATATTGTCACAAAATCATAATTAAAGCAACAATGGGACAATTTAAAAGCCTAAAACCAACAGAAAAACATAATAAGGGGACTGTAGATGCTGTGATAACATTTTTGAAAGAGGTAGACTTAGCAGGAGAATTCAGCATCCAGGAATTTCCATGGACATTAGTGATCTTTATAAATTAGTAGAAAACTGTAATGATAGAATTTTAATATCAGAATTCATAAGAGGCAGAATTGTTATTGGAATTACTGGTGCATGTTTGTCAGATTTAGTATCGACCAAATAACATTTGACTTTGGAAGAAGGTCGTTATATCATGCCAGAAGCAGAAAACAGGGAGAATCACAGCCACCCACCAATCACCATCTATACCTAGCCAAGCATGCAGACCAGTGTTCTCTTGAATTCTCTTCCCAGCTGCATGGGTCTCCAAGGTGTAGGTGTGGCAGCCACTTCCAGAGCCAGCAGTCAATGCCACGATTGGCGAGCCAATGCTGATCACTGTGCGATGAACCTGGGAGCAGCTTAGAGGAAGCATTAATGGAGTTTTCCAGATATATATCCAAGGATGTGCAAGTTCGGTGGATCAGCCATGGGAAATGCGGGGCGGGGGAGCGGTTTACATGGTTAGTGGTAGGGGGATGAGTCTGGATGGGATGCTGTTCAGAGGGTCAGTGTGAAGTTGATGGGCTGAATGGCCTGCTTCCACATTGTCGGGCTTCTGTGATTCTATGGAAGTGCCCAAGTTGGGGTTCAATGTCATTCATCTCCCATCTGATCCCTGTACTGGGGTTTCTCTTTGCTCTGCTGCACCGTCATCAATTTTGAATTGGATTGAAAGGGATTACCATTTTGAGACACCCGCGTGATTATTGATCTGCTTCAGCAGTGGAACTGCTAGACCTGCTGGGCCTCTGAGTGTGCTCCTTATATTGAGAATCCACAAGCATTCCAGTAATAGATCAGCTGAGTGTGGAGCAGGACAAGTATAAGGCTGCCTCTGGAAGATCATGCCTGTAGACTCACTGAGGGATGGTGTGGGGCCTGGAAGCCCTGAGGAAAACTAGGCCCGTATTTTCTAGTAATATTAAGGCCACTCATGAAATATAACCCATCACAGCTGCATCAGTCCTTTTTCTGCAGCCTCCATGAGGTTGTAAATACTTTTAAGATGTGTCTGTTTTTGGTTAGTGTTTACCTTGGCTTCCTTATTTTTCACAAAGGCTGTTAAATAGTCGACCATGTTGAAAATCCATCTTGGCTTTCACACACACATTGCTCAAGATGCTAATATTTTTCCAGCTGAGTGAGGCGATTATATCACTGTCCATCTCTATCGATTGTCATAAGTGTAAATCTCATTATTGGTTGGCAGCTTTCGTATAAAGCACCAAGGATAAAGGTCAAATCCAATCAAGATCATCCTTTACACCTTGAAATCTGTTTATTGTGAGGCCAATATCCTGATTGACAGTACTTTTATTGGCACTGTTTGATGTTAATTGGATACATTGGATTTACCTCAAGTTAAATGAATCCTTCCTCCTTAGTATAGTCACTTTAGAGTTGGATCGATAATACTCTGACGCAGCAGCTCATTCACTTTACTGTCCACTTGTTTGCAAAATTGAAATTTTGATGCATGGAAATGTTCCCTGCAGCAACTTTTGAATAGTAGATTAAATCCTATTAAAATAGATTGGCAAGCATTTTAAAATTAAGCAAAATGCAGTGCTTTTTTGGGGGGAGGGGAAGTACTGAACAGAATCATGAATGGTAACACAGCTAAGTGATGGCAGCTCATTTTGTTTTCAGATATTTACATTTTGGCATTGGCGAGATTTACAAATCATTTTAAAGAATCCTTCTTGCCCTGAGCTGTTTCCTAATCACTGAGATTGCAGGCAAACCTTTTGACAGTGTTGTTCTATTTCCTATCTAAAGGATTTTATACTTAGCTGAATGATATTGTTGACTCAGTGCCTGTTTGTGGGAAATTCTGAGCTATGGATTCATGGGGCTCAATTTTCAAGGATTAGATTAGGGGTCAGCCTGGAAGTGGGTGAATGGGAAGGGAGAGGGTATCCTGAAGTTAGGAGTGCATACTCAGCAGGCTGGACGAATGTCACATCCACACCTTGACACTACTATGCTAGATCCAGGGTGACAGTGGAAATGGTTACCCAACTGGCCGTACTGGATAATTAGTTAAACATCTCTGGGGCTTAATATGGCATTCTCCTGATATCAGCTAGATTTTGCGTCCAAGGTCCAACCAGATCCAAGAGTTGAAGTTTTAAATTGGAGGAAGGCTAATTTTGATGTTTTTGGGCAATAACTTTCAAAAGTTATTGGAGATGGATGTTCGCAGGTAAAGAGATGGCTGGAAAATGGGAAGCCTTCAAAAATGAGATAATGAGAGTCCAGAGACAGTATGTTCCTGTTAGGGTGAAGGTCAATGCTGGTAGGTGTAGGGAATACTGGATGACCAGAGAAATTGAGGCTTTGGTTAAGAAAAAAAAAGGAGCATATGTCAGGTAGAGAGAGCAGAGATCAACTGAATCCCTCAGAGTATAAAGGCAGTAGGAGTAAAATCAGGAGGGCAAAAATGGGACATGAGATAGCTTTGGCAAATAAGGAGAATCCAAAGGGATTCTTCAAGTACATCAAAGACAAAAGAGTAATTAGGGAGCGAATAAAGTCCCTTAAAGACCAACAAGGCCATATACGTTTGGAATTGCAGGAGATGGGAGAGACCTAAACTAGTATTTTGCATCAGTATTAATTGTGCAGAATGATATGGAAGGTAGAGAAAGTGATGATATAAGTAGCGACATCTTGAAAAATGCCCATGCTACAAACGAGGAGGTGCTGGACATCTTAAAACATATAAAGGTTGATAAATCCCAAGGATTGGATCAGTGTACCTTTGAACTCTGTAGGAAGCTAGGGAAGTGATTGCTGGGCCCTTTGCTAAGATATTTGTATCATCAATAGTCACAGGTGAGGTGCTGGTAGGCTAGAGGTTGGTTGATGTGGTGCCACTATTTTAAAAAGGTGGTAGGGAAAAGCCAGGGAACTATAGAGCAGTGAGCCTGACATCAGTGGTAGGTAAGCTATTGAAAGGGATCCTGAGGGACAGGATTTGCGTGTATTTGGAAGGCAAGGACTGTTTATGGATAGTCAACATGGCTTTGCATGTGAGAAATTGTGTCTCACTAACTTGATTCAGTTTTTTCAAGAAGTAATGAAGAGGATTGATGAGGGCAGAGTGGTGGACGTGATCTGTGTGGACTTCAGTAAGGCATTCGACAGGTTCCCCAAAGGAGACTGGTTAGCAAGGTTAGATCACATGGAACATAGGGAGAACTAGCCACTTGGATACAGAACTGACTTGAAGGTAAAAGACTGAGTATGGCAGTGGAGGGTTGCTTTTCAGATTGGAGGCCTGTGACCAGTGGAGTGCCACAAGGATCGGTGCTGGGTTCACTACTTTTCATCATTTATATAAATAATTTGAATGTGAACATAAGAGGTATAGATAGTAGGTTTGCAGATGATACCAGAATTGGAGATGTCAGGGACAGCGAAGAAGGTTACAATGGGATCTTGATCAGATGGGCCAATGATCAAGGAATGGCAGATGGAGTTTAATTTAGATAAATGTGAGGCACTGCATTTTGGAAAGGTAAATTAAGGCAGCACTTATACACTTAATGGTAATGTCCTTGGGATTGTTGTTGAACAAAGTGAACTTGGAGTGCAGGTTCAGAGTTCCTTGAAAGTGGTGTTGCAGGCGGATAAGTTAGTGAAGAAGGTATTTGGTATGCTTGCCTTTATTTTTCAGAGCATTGAGTATAGGAGTTGGGAGGTCATGTTGCAGCTGTACAGGATATTAGTTTGGCCAATATTGGAATACTGCATGAAATTCTGGTCTCCCAGCTATAGGAAGGATGTTGTGAAACTTGAAAGGGTTCAGAAAAGATTTACAAACATGTTGCCAGGTTGGAGGGTTTGAGCTATAGGGAGAGGCTGAATAAACTAGGGCTATTTTCCCTGGAGCTTCGGAGGCTGAGGGGCGATCTTTAAGAGGTTTAAAAAATCATGAGGGGGCATTGATAGGGTAAATAGATAAGGCCTTTTCCCTGGGATGAGGAAGTCCATAACTAGAGGGCATAGGTTTAAGGTGAGAGGGGAAAGATTTAAAAGGGTTCTAAAGGGCAACTTTTTCATGCAGAGGGTGGTGCATGTATGGAATGAGCTGCTGATGAAGTAGTTGAGGCTGGTACAATTACAGCATTTAAAAGGCGTCTGGATGTGTATATAAATAGGAAGGGTTTAGAGGGATACGGGCCAAGTGCTGGCAAATGGGACCAGATTAATTTAGGGTATATGGTTGATATGGATGAGTTGAACTGAAATGTCTATTTCCATGCTATATATTCTATGAACCTCAGTTGCTTCAGCTGTGATCTTATCTCCATCTTAAGGTCAGAAATGGGGATGTTCGCTGATGATTGCACAATGTTCAACACCATTTGTGACGCCTCAGATACTGAAGCAGTCTATGTCTGAATGCAGCAAGACCTGAGCAATATCCAGGATTGGGTTGACAAGTGGCATGTTACATTTGCAATTCACAAGTGCCAGGCAATGATCATCTCCAACAATAGAGAATCTAACCATCACTCCTTTACATTCAATGCCAATATCATCGATAAAGCTCCTCCTATCAATATTCTTAGATTACCATTAACCACAAACTGAACTGGACTAGCTATATAAATACAGTGACTATAAGAACAGGTCAGATTCTGGGAATCCTGCAGTGAGTAACTCACTTCCCCAAGCTTGATTAACATTCCATCCACAATCAGTCACTCCATCCACTACCACCTTCAGTGACAGCAAAGACTCCTTAGTCAACATCTTCCAAACCTGTGACCTCATCCATCTAGAAGGATAAAGACAGCAGATATATGTGTACAGGACTACCTTCACGATCTCTTCCAAGCCACTCACAAATCAGAATAGGAAATATATCGCCGTTCCTTCAGCATTAGAAGGTCAGACTCCTGGAACTTCCTTCCTAACCGTATTGTAGGTCTGCCTCCAATGAATTGACAGCAGTGATTTAAGAAGGCAGCTCAGGCCATCTATAGATGGGCAATAAACAATGGCCCAGCCAGTGACTCTCAATGTATGAATAAAAAGTTTTTTCCTGCTGTCACATTTGGTAGCCATCATGTCAGGAGGCCTTCTGTGAAATGATGGCAGCCTCTCAGTGGTAGGCCCTCAGGATAGTTAGGCGTTGATGCTAGAGAGCGCATTCAATGTGACAGGCAGTGTTCCAGAAATCAGTTGGAACCTTGTCAATGCCCATTATCATGAGACGTTCCTCTCCCGTTGATTGGCTTTAACCTTTTTGGTCCAGCAAATGTCTCCCACTAGTGGCCACATGGCCAGGAATATATTTCTTCCCACCCCTCCCTATGTACATCAGCAACACTCATCTTTGACAGTGGGCATGCCTGGGGGATGGATCTAGGGGTCACAGTTTAAGGACACAGGAAGAGCTGTTTGGATTGAGATGAGGAGAAGTTTCTTCATCAGGAGAGTGGTGGGCCTGTGGATGTCCCAGTCATAGAAAGTGGCCGATGTCTAAATGTTGAATGATTTCAGAAAGGAGTTAAATATGGTTCTTGGGGCTGAAGGGTTATGAGGAGAAAGCTGGAGTAGGGTACACAGTGGGATGAGCAGCCATGATCATATTGAACAGGCTTGAAGGGCTGAATGGACTACTCCTGCTCCCAAGTTTTATGTTTCTCTATTTACAGCCCTGGGCATCCTCCTCAGAAAGCTGCCTGCTGTCATTAATTAAACGTTCCTCTGGAAGTTGCCACTTAATTGCTTGCTTCTGCCAGGATTGCCCTCCGGGCTATGATATTTAAAGTTACCCAACCTGATTGTGACATCAGGATCTGTAAATGAAAATTCAGTCCATGGTCATTCGAACATGGAGCTTGGTCCAAATGCAGCTCACTTCAGAACTCCTAAAGGCAGGGTAGAAGACATTTAACTCATTATCCCGATTAAATCTGAACCCAGGTCCCAAACTGAACAGCACTAAATCATGAACTGTATACTGTCTTTTTCTTGCTTATCATTTTTATTTTGCACTTTCAAAGTGTTTTCCAACAACCTATGCCCAATACAAAAGGTAGCTTGTATGGGAAGGCCACTGTAGATTATGGAAATTACAAATATTAAAGTGTGTCTCAGGTATGATAGGGAACAAAAGATCTTGCATTTATGTAGTGTCCTGCCTCTGAAAGGGATTCCTAGACAGTCAAATAATTAATTGAAATGCAATTAATGTAATGTAGAAAATATAGCAGGCAATTTGCATGTGTAAACTGCAATGAGATAAAGGCTGTTTAAAGGCTAGACATTCACCAGGATACCAGAAGGACTATCACTTTGAGTGCCATGGGATCTTTTACATCCACATAAGGAGAACAGACAACAGCCTAGTTAGCATCCCATCTGAAGGACAGTTGTTCTGACTCCTTCCATCCAAGAGTACAGCTTCTGTGTATGCTCTCAGATTTCTGCAGTGGAGTTTGACCCTGACCAATGTATGTACTGGCAATAGCACAGGATGCCCCTGAAAATTCTTTTGTTCCTTTCGGATCAGTTAAAAAAAATTACACTAACAAGGTCATGCTGATCACTAATCTCCAAAATATTGAAGTATCCACAGAAGCAATAGAATACATAACTTACATTAAACTTTGTCTTAAGACAAACTTTTTCTCGGATTCCGGGACCGCTATGTTTTTTTACAGAAGTACATGGAGTTCAGTTTCACCAGTGGCACTCTGGAATGAAAGTTGATCTAAATGACCTGAAGAACCGAAAGGTTCAGCCACCTCGTTCTTGGGATGATGGACTTAACTTATGGAGAAGCATCAGGCGAAAGTGAGGACTGCAAATGCTGGGGATCAGAGTTGAGAGTGTGGTGCTGGAAGACCACAGCAGGTCAGGCAGCATCCGAGGAGCAGGAGAATTGATGTTTCGGGCAAAAGCCCTTCATCATTGATCAGTTTAGGCCTTTATCCACTGGAATTTCGAAACTGAGAGGTGATCTTATCAGAGCACATAAGATCCTGAAAGGATTTGATAGGATAGCTACTGGGAAGGTGTTTCCTCTTGTAATTGTGGCTAGAATTAAAGGATACAATTAAGCACAATGTGTCTCTAAGACAGAGATGAGGAAACTTGTTTTGTTAGACTGGCATTCTCTACTTCACCATTACAACAATATTTATTTAGGTTAATAATTCAGAATTTACTGACTTGACTTTCACACAGGATCCTGGGAACTATCTACTGGTAGTTTTAAACTTCCCGGGCAATAATCACAGAAACGTTAGGATTTCTGATCCTTGTTGTTGGTCGAATAGCCCATCTCCAACAATCCAGGAACTGGAAGGTCTGAGCCAACAAATCAATGCAGCTTGTGATTCCTCAGAACAAAATAACCATCTCCTAAACATAGCTTAGAGCCATCTGTGAGAGCCTACAGCCCTACAGGGAGAACAATATTATATAACTTCCTGGTAAGTGGAGCATGAACTGTCAAGCAAATCCCACCATCTGCTCAAGTGCCGAATTAATTGTTCTGAAAAGGGTTTTATGTTGACCCATCATTTCTTGACACCTGAGTGGTAAGCATCCATAAAATGAACTACACATTGCCAAATAAGGATCTATAACTTGATTGCCAGGACAGAATTTAACTCGGCAGAACACCTTCCCCTGCACAATTACACTTGTGGATGACCTTCCATTTCTGAGACTAATTGAGGCTTTTAAGTGGACAGTTACTGTCCAGCTTCGTCCTGTAGTGATGGATTAGGAAATAACCAGGTGTAGAGGGGTTGGGACCACGGTCTCTTGCTCAAAGGCATGCAGTGCCTAACTGTGGGACCTGACATCAAGGATGGAGGGCCCAGTCTGAGATACCCTCCACTCTTCCTGTCAAACCACGTTACCTACTAGCCAGTGAACTTCTTCCAGTGACAACAGTTTCTACTAATTCTCTGGTGTGTACATTACCTGCAGCAGCTACCACTCCCAATGGTACTAATGAGTATTAGAGAACTTCCAGCAGGAATTTCCACTTTAAACTGCCCCAGCCCGCCTAAAGGTGCAACACCAGTGAGCAAACTCTCTGATGTGTTCTGAATTCGGCTGGGCCT
Organism: Chiloscyllium plagiosum; assembly: GCF_004010195.1. Classification (NCBI taxonomy): domain Eukaryota; kingdom Metazoa; phylum Chordata; class Chondrichthyes; order Orectolobiformes; family Hemiscylliidae; genus Chiloscyllium; species Chiloscyllium plagiosum. The sequence continues at coordinate 60,310,961 of NC_057721.1, read as the reverse complement.
TTCCCAATAGAGGTGATTCAGTGATCCTACCAGTTCTCCAGCTGAAAACCCATTGCTAACATTAATTTCCACACACAGAATGTAATATCGAAGGGCATACCACAAATGCAGCATGCATGCATGCACATATACACACTTATTGACACATACATACAAAGTCACAGATTATTACAAAGATTGAAGATGTCCACTTGAGAATTCAATTTGAAGTGAAGGAAAGGAGATATTACAGACTCTTTTGTGATGTGGAACAGCATGAATCCAATTTGTCATGAGTTAATGAACAACGAAGTTTCAACAGTCTATTTTAAAGGGCAAATTATTCTTCGATCTCTGTCAACAATTCCACTGAATATAAGTTGTAACCACAGTACAATTGTTGTGGTTATTGGAAGTAAGTCACCTCAGCCAGGCTCTAACATCTTGAGCTGCTTTATCAATGCCCTTCCCTCCACCATAACGTCAGAAGCACAATGTTGAGTACCATTAGCGACTCTTCAGATACTGAGGCATGAACTACTACAAACGTATGCAGAAAGACCTGAGAAACACTTAGATGAATGCAGAGTAAAGGTGCTGAGGGGTCAGACCTGGTCAAAGTAATTTGCAACATGCCCTCATTATTCAAGTCTAGCGTGTCTCACTGTGTGGGGAAGTGTGCTCAGCCTCATCTGTAGGTTGTATCACCACTGACTATTTTGAGGTCTAAGAACCTTTCTTCACTCCTTCTGTTCCCAATGTCAGTCTGTTCCACCAAGTGTTCTGCGCCCTTCCGCTAGTGAGATGTCGGTCACTGCGGATGCCTTCCTGACAGGATGAAGGCGGATGCAGGAGGAGCAGGGTCAACATTAAGATCGGGAACTATGGCAGATGCCCTTAGAGGGTGAGGAGCAACTAGCTCAGGGAAGAGGTCACTGCTACATGAAGCTAGAGGAAGCAGAATGTTTTGGTTCCAACTCCATTCCCTGGGGATGAGTGAGGTGTAGTGTTGACAGATGCTTCATATTTCCCAGGTCACTGTGCTTCGTGGCCCTGGATTTCATCCCCACAGAACTAGCATGCAGATGATGCCAATTGGGCATCAGAAAATAGCTGTTTAAGGACTGCTGGCATGACTGCTTAAGGCTTGACACAAATGGGTGGATGGGAAACATCGATAATATCGATAGGCATATCAGGCACTGGAGATCCATATTTATTTTGAAAGATTTCCCTTGACTTACACTTGAAATAAAAATCGAATGTAAGGTATAATTTTGCCCCATCGTTTAATGAGAATATCAACAGTAAACAAAATTTCATGAAACCAGAAAATGGAAATGTAGAGCAATAATGGGAAACATTGGGAGTATTCAGTGATCTGGAAGCATCAGTGCCGATAGAACCAGAGTGAAATAACTGCACAGAGGTTGGTATCCCATCACCAGGTCACAGTTTATTTACATGTACGCAGTTCACTGGCTGTGGTCAGCCAGCTCAGAGTCAGTCCCTGATTGCCCCAGCTTAACCGCCCCAATTAAGGATATCATAGTCAATAAGATCCGCGTGTTTCCAATTACCACGCTGAGGGTCATTCATCAGACCTGAAATGGCTCATTCTGTTTCAATCTTCTCAGATATTGCCAGTTCTATTATGTTTCCAGCATTGTCTTTTTAGTTTAATAGTGCCTTGACGTGAGATACGGTTACTTTTCGTTGAAGAATCAGGAGAATACCTAGGGATAAGCAGTAGAATAGATGAAAAGGGATAATTGCACTTGTCTAGGTGTGAAGAGTAATAACTGAAGAAGATAATTATGGTTTTCATTTGAAACATTTGAGGCTTAGTCCGAACATTCAAGTTCAAATCTTGCTTTTGAACACTATGCAAAGTCAAATCCTTCCAGCAGCTGGTTTCTTTAAATGCCTTCAAGGTTTGCAAGGAGAATACTTGTGATTACAAACTGCTTCATCTCAGCAAAGATCATTTTTTAATGATAGACTAAAATAAAAGGGAACCTCAGTAAGTTGCCTAGATCCACTGAGCAAATGGCACAAAACCTGAAAAGAAAATAAGAGAAATTGTATGGTAATATGTAACGTTGTGCCTAGAAACTGTGGACTTTTGCAAGTTTATATGATTCACTCTATCTCCAGCAAAATTACTCCTGTCAGCTCCTTATGCAATGGAGTTGATGTTAGATATGGAAAATACCAAGGTTCAGACCATACCACTTTCTTTCCAGGCATGACAGATGGTAGCAGAGATATAAGAATAGTAGCAATGACACAGACTGCATATTACATTTTATAAATAGCAGTATGAATTTGAGACTCATTATAACTTTGGATCTGTCACTGGGTAGCGTAGCTGCCATTCAATCCTACATGGCATTGATATGGCAAAAAAGCTGCTGTCACTCACTGTTGAGTCTAACTGTCCATCATGCCAGGCCCTATCTGTTAGATACACTTCTGATACATTTTGATAAAGTACTGTGTCAGTCAAGCTGAAAAATGGAGTGATCCCATTAAAAGTTATTTTTGAAACATTCATCGACCCACAGAGAGACGAATGTAAATATCTTGCGCAGTTAATCAGTAGAGTCTTCCTTTGAAATGCATCCTTTCACCATGAAAATGAGAAGGAAAATTCTTTCCAAAAATTTGGTAAATTGTTTTGAGGTGTGGGAGAAATTTGAAAGTCCTCAATTTACTCAGTCTAGCTTTTTAACAAACAGTTGCAGTTGCATAGTTCATTCCAATTGCGTTGTCATTATTGGGATTAAATAGCATGTGTGTAAACCTGTTTAGATTGATAGCCCCTTTTCTTAGTTTTGCTTTTCCCCTGATTTAGCTCACACCTTCTTGGATTACGAATTCATTGATATTTAATGTCTGCCCCCAAATCCTGACAATAGAACATGCATAAAATGAAGACAATCCTGATTATATTGCGACAGAATTGCCTCGATAATGAAACTGAATATATATTACATATGAAAAACATTCAGAACAATTGAAAGGAATTTATTGTCATTCTTACATGGGATGTGAGTGTCACTTTTAAAGCCAGCATTTGTTGCGCACATCCAAATGCACTTGAGCTGACTAGCTCTCTGGGCCATTCAGAAGGTTAAATTAGAGTCAATAACATTTCTGTGGTCCTGAAATCACATACAGACCAAAATGAGTGAGAATGTCAGATTTTCTTCCCTCAAGGACTTTAGTGAACTAGATTTTTTTAAAAAATTACAATCAACAATGGTTACATGGTTACCATTACATTTGCTATTTTAAATTCATATGTTATTGAATCCAACTTTCACCATCTGTTAAGGTGGGATTCAAAGTCATGTCCCTCGAGAATTAGCTTTGAGCTCTCATATTATAAAAACGCAAGGCTTTCTTTGTTTTGCTTTTATGTTGATGTTTTTGGATGAGCATTAATACAAATCTGACCTTACATCTAAGAGCCAGCTGGACATCTGACTTAGAAATACACTAAAAACACAGGAAGTTCTTGCTTTTTACATTTTGTGTTGGCATAATCACAAGGTTTGTTCTGCTTATCTCAAAAAATGAAGCTAGTACTTGTGCTTATAGAACAGGTAAGACATAGAACAAAAGAGAAACACCCACTGAAGCATTAGTCTGGGCTTGTATGTCCTACATTGACCATTCTTTCGGCAATTCCAAGTGAGGTTGTGAATGTATTGCTCTTGCAGTTGCGACTAATGTTGCGCTGCAGGTCACTACATATATAGTTCAGATTATCCAAAGCTTACATTATGTCAGACCTTTACAGCTAATAAGGAACAATTTTATCTCATCATGTGAACTACATACAGAGTGAGTTTCCAGCAACAAAGAGATAGCACTCTAGCTAACTGCAACATCCAATTCTCAAACTGATTTTTGGAAAGAATTATTTCTTTCTTCTTTAGAACATAATGTTTGCAGTATGTACCATTTTTAAGAAAATGGTGTTGAATTAATATGTTGAATGTAGTCATAGGAATTTGCTTTTTTGCAAAATCAAATTACTGGTCTCATAATTGCAGTAACATAGCACCAGCCTTTCCTGAATGAAGTTAGTTTTGCTAGAACAGATTCTCAACAGAGCTTTTCTGGATAAAATAATGACTTACCAGACAGTTACAGTTTGTTTTTATGACTTGTTGGCACAAAGACATTATACAGAGTTGAACAGAATTGAATGCAGCCTTTGGCTAGCTGGCTAACTTTCCAATTGCAGCTGTGATTAGTAATAGCCACTGGAATCTTGGCCAGAAAATGAGACCACATGGATTAACCACATTGTAAGTATCGCACATGAGATCACAACCACTGCATTTTAGGCATATTTTCACTGATACATATATAAATATATATATATATTGTTACCTAATCTCTTAAATAGCTGAAATGTTCAGTGATCTGCATTATAAGTATATCTGGCAAGCACTGTGATAGAGACAAAACAGAAATTGCTGGAAAATCTCAGCAGGTCTGGCAGCATCTGTGGAGAACAATCAGAGTTAACATTTCATGTCCAGTGACCTTTCTTCAGCACTCAAAATGATCTATGACAGAGAAGAAATTGCTGCTGCTGCTGCTTATGGTTGCTCCTGCCAGAAGATCTTGTGACTTGGCATGTTATGTTTATTTATCTTCCGTCATCCTCGTGTATTCACTGCAGCTCATCTGAAACCACTTTGTAACATCTGTTTTTCAACTGTACCTGGATGGTGCCCCTTCTTGTGGCTTTCCACTTTGCCTTGTAGAAAAGATCTCTATAACTTTACAGCTCTGCTCAACTTGCTGAAATATAAGCATTTTCCTTTCTGCAAGTCACTTTGCTGAGTTATTTTTCCTCTTGCAATTTCCAGTATGTCTTCATTGCTCTTAAGGTCTAATTTGATTAGCATTACATTTTCTTTCTCAGATCATTACCTATTTTCCAGCTTCTTGAGGCATTCAGGAAAGCAGACAATGCAATATCTTATGAGTTTTCTTCCTTGTTACAAACTTGACTTTTTTGTTGTTGTTGACATATGCTTCAATGTCACAAATTCAATTCTGGCTATCTCTTATTTTGTATCACATCTGCCAACTTTTGTTAGAATTTGTCCTAAACAGATAAACTTACCTACTTGTTCCCATGTGACACAGACCACTTCAACCATCTTTCAAGTTTCTTCTAACTAACATTTAACTAACATTGTTTTTGTCCTTTTGTTGTTCATATTGGGACCATATGCCAAACTTTTAGACTATACTTGATCTACAATATCTTGGATGGCTTTTCTGCTTCTGCAAGTAGTGTTGTGTCATCAGTGTAGAATATTTTATGTTTCTACTTTCAGCTTTTACCCCTGGAAATACATCTGATTCTCAAAATAAAACACAACACATCTTTTGCTTTCTCTTCCCTCCTGATTTTTTGGTACCTTATTTTACTTTTATGTTTGCATGATATTTGGTACAACAGGCTCTCAATAAATCTCATTTTTTACTGTCAGTGTTACATTTCAAAAACATGTCTGTCACCTTTTGGAAATGAACAAAATCAAATGTTTTGTTATCATCTAACAAGCATATGTCCATGTTCTTGTATATTTCTAGATATTTAGAGTCATAGAGATGTACAGCATGGAAACAGAGCCTTTGGTCCAACTCGTCCATGCTGAGTCAATCTAGTCCTACCTGCCAGCACTGACCCAGATCCCTCCAAACCCTTCCTATTCGTATACCCATCTAAATGCCTTTTAAATGTTGCAATTGTACCAGCCTCCACCACTTCCTCCGGCGGCTCATTCCATACACGAACCACCCTCTGTGTGAAAAGGGTGCCCCTTAGGTCTCTTTTATATCTTTCCCCCCTCACCCTAAACCTATGCCCTCTAGTTCTGGACATCTCACCCCAGGGAAAAGACTTTATCGATTTATCCTTTCCATGCCCCTCATAATTTTATAAACCTCTATAAGGTCACCCCTCAGCCTCTGACACTCCAGGGAAAACAGGGATCTAGCCTATTAAACCTCTCCCTATAGCTCAAATCCTTCAACTCTGGCAACATTCTTGTAAATCTTTTCTGAACCCTTTCAAGTTTCACAACATCTTTCCAATAGGAAGGAGACCAGAATTGCATGCAATATTCCAGCAGTGGCCTAAACAATGTCTTGTACAGCCGCAACATGACCTCCCAACTCCTGTACTCAATACTCTGACCAATACAGGAAAACATACCAAATGCTTTCTTCACTATCCTATCTACCTATGACTCCACTTTCAAGAAGTTATGAACCTGCACTCCAAGGTCTCTTTGTTCAGCAACACTCCCTAGGACCTTACCATTAAATGTATAAGTCCTGCTAAGATTTGCTTTCCCAAAATGCAGCATCTCACATGTATCCAAATCAAACTCCATCTGCCACTCCTCAGCCCATTGGCCCAGCTGATCAAGATCCTGTATTAATCTGAAGTAACCTTCTTCGCTGTCCGCTACACCTCCAATTTTGGTATCATCTGCAAACTTACTAACTATACTTCTTATGCTCACATCCAAATCATTTATATAAATGATGAAAAGTAGTGGACCGAACACTGATCCTTGTGGCACTCCACTGGCCACAGGCCTCCAGTCTTAAAAACAACCCTCCACCACCACCCTCTGTCTTCTACCTTTGAGTCAGTTCTGTATCCAAATGGTGAGTTCTCCCTGTATTCCATGAGATCTAACCTTGCTCACAAGTCTCCCATGGGTAACCTTGTCGAACACTTACTGAAGTCCATATAGATCACATCTACCGCTCTGCCCTCATCAATCCTCTTTGTTACTTCTTCAAAAAACGCAATCAAGTTTGAGAGACATGATTTCTCATGCACAAAGCCATATTGACTCTCCCTAATCAGTCCCTGCCTTTCCAAATACATGTACATCCTGTCCCTCAGGATTCCCTCCAACAACTTGCCCATCACTGACATCAGGCTCACTGCTCTATAGTTCTGTGGCTTGTCCTTACCACCCTTCTTAAACAGCAGCACCACGTTAGCCAACCTCTAGTCATCCGGCACCTCACCTGTGACTATCGATGATACAAATGTCTCAGCAAGAGGCCCAGCAATCACTTCCCTAGCTTCCCACAGAGTTCTCAGGTACACGTTTATGCGTTTCACGACATCCAACACTTCCTCCTCTGTAGTATGGACATTTTTCAAGATGTCACCATATATTTCCCTACATTCCATTTCTTCCATGTCCTTCTCCACTGTAAACACTGTTGCAAAATACTTGTTTAGTATCTCCCCCATCTCCCGAGGCTCCACACAAAGGCCGCCTTACTGATCTTTGAGGGCCCTATTCTCTCCCCAGTTACGCTTTGTCCTTAATGTACTTGTAAAAACCCTTTGGATTCTCCTTAATTCTCCTTAATTCTATTTGCCAAAGCTATCTCATGTCCCCTTTTTCCCTCCTGTTTTCTTTCTTAAGTATACTCTGACTGCCTTTATACTTTTCTAGGATTCATTCGATCTATCCTGTCTATACCTGACAGATGCTTCCCTCTTTTTCTTAACCAAACCCTCAATTTCTTTAGTCATCCAGCATTCCCTATACCTACCAGCCTTTTCTTTCACTCTAACAGGAATATACTTTCTCTGCACTCTTATTATCTCATTTCTGAAGGCTTCCCATTTTCCAGCCGTCCCTTTACTTGTGAACATCTGCACCCAATCAGCTTTTGAAAGTTATTGCCTAATACTATCAAAATTAGCCTTGCTCCAATTTAGAACTTCAACTTTAAGATCTGATCTATCCTGTTCTATCACTATTTTAAAAGTAATACAATTATGGTCGCTGGCCCCAAAGTGCTCCCCCACTGACACCTCAGTCACCTGCTCTGCCTTATTTCTCAAGACTAGGTCACGTTTTGCACCTTCTCTAGTAGGTACATCAACATACTGAATTTTCTTGTACACACTTAACAAATTCCTCTCCATCTAAACCCTTAACACTATGGCAGTCCCAGTCTGCATTTGAAAAGTTAAATCCCCTACCATAACCACCCTATTATTCGCACAGATAAATGAGATCTCCTTACAAATCTCAATTTCCCTCTGACTATTAGGGGGTCTATAATACAATCCCAATAAGGTGCTCATCCCTTTCCTGTTACTCAGTTTCACCCAAATAACATCCCTGGATGTATTTCTGGGAATATGCTCCCTCAGTACAACTGTAATGCTATCCCTTATCAAACACTCCATTCCCCCTCCTGTCTTGCCTCCCTTTCTATCCTCCCTGTAGCATTTGTATCCTGGAACATTAAGCTGCCAGTCCTGTCCATTGCTGAGCCATGTTTCTGTAATTGCTATGGTATCCCAGTCCCATGTTCCTAACCATGCCCTGAGTTCATCTGCCTTCCCTGTTATGCCTTTTGCATGAAATAAATGCAGTTAATTTATCAGTCCTATCTTATTCTCTGCTTTGTCCGTCCCTGCCCTGACTGTTTGACTCACCTTTGTTCTCAACTGTACCAGTCTCAGATTGATCTCTTTCCTCAGTACCTCAGTCCCACCACCATCACCTTTAAATCCTCCTGAGCAGCTCTAACAAATTTCCCTGCCAGTATATTAGTCCCCTTCAAATTTAGGTGCAATCTGTCCTTTTTTTTACAGGTCACTTCTACCCCAAAACAGCTTCCAATGATCCAAAAAGGTGAATCATTCTGTCATACACCAGCTCTTCAGCCATGCATTCATCTGCTCTATCTTCCTATTCCTGCCCTCACTCACTCATAGCACTGGGAGTAATCCAGATATTACTACTCTCGAGGACCTCCCTTTTAAATTCCTGCCTAACTCTCTGTAATCTCCCTTCAAAATCTCAACTTTTTCCCTTCCTATGTCATTGGTTCCAGTGTGTACAATGATGTCCTGCGCTGGTCCCTCTCCCCATTGAGAACATTCTGCACCCTCTCTGAGACATCCTTGATCCTGGCACCAGGGAAGCAACATGCCATTCTGATTTTTTGCTGCTGGCCACAGAAACGTCTGTCTGTACCTCGACTAGAGTGGCTCCTAACACGATTGATCGCTTAGAACCCGACGTACCTCTTGTTAAATTAGAGCCAGTCTCAATACAAGAAACTTGGCTGTTTGTGCTATGTTCCCCTGATAATCCATCACACCCTACATTTTCCAAAACAGCATACTTGTTTGAAATGGGTATAGCCACAGAACTCTCCTGCAATACCTGCCTACTTCTCTTACCTTTCCTGGAGTTAACCCATCTATGTGACTGCATCTGTGACTTTTCCCCCATCATATAACTGCCATCCATCACATCACCTTGCACTTGTAAATTTCTTATTGCCTCTAACTACCTCTCCAACCGATCCATTCGATCTGATAGGATTCACAACCAATGGCATTTATTGCAGATATAATCCTCAGTAACCCGTAAACTCTCCCTGAACTCCCACATCCAACAAGAAGAGCACATCACTCTACTAAGGGCCATTTTTGCTTCTTTCAATCTACACACCCAGAAAATAGCACTGTCTTATTCCTCTACAAATCACTGCTCCAGGTTAAATTAATACTTATGGCTTATATTTTAAGTTTAATCAAGAGGCATATCTCAATAAAACATATAATCAAGAAAGAACTCACTCTACTCAGTACTGCTCACTTATTTTAAGGCCACACTTAAAATCCAGTTATCTGCTGCTGTGCTGTGACCTCTCCCAGACAGGTTCCTCCAAGATCAGTTATGAATTTCACTGTTTAAATTTTCCCAGACACACTCCGATGGCTAGCGATACATGAATTCAACAGCAAAGGCAGTAACTGCTAACTCTGTCAGCTTGCACTGTGGGTTTCTTTCTCTCTCTCTCTCTCTCCTGCACTGACCTCAGCATGAGCTTCCTTTGTCTGTTCTTCTCCCTTTTAAAACTGCTGTTGTTTTGACTTTTCTTTTTCTCCAAAGTTCCAAAACAATGCAACTACATATAAAATAGTAATTGCTGCTTCTGGAATTTGAGGAAATCACCTCCAACACCTAAAATACGTCAAAAAAGGAGTAGCTGTTATAGCCAGAAACATTCCTGTCCTCCATCTTGGATTACCCAGAATCCTTATTGAAGATTATTCTGAAATAAAAATATTCCTCTCTTGTTCTCACTGCAGGTCTAAAGTCAGACTGTTTCACCAATATCTTCTTCAAATGTTTTATTATTTTTTATCTGTTATGATTTTCCAGGTCACTTTAATAAGATAACTCATTAAGTTTACAGTTTAGATTAGATTACATTACATTACAGTGTGGAAGCAGGCCCTTCGGCCCAACAGATCCACACTGACCCGCCGAAGCGCAACCCACCCATACCCTTACATTTACCCCTTACCTAACACTACGGGCAATTTAGCATGGCCAATTCACCTAACCTGCACATCTTTGGACTGTGGGTGGAAACTGGAGCACCCGGAGGAAACCCACGCAGACACGGGGAGAACGTGCAAACTCCACACAGTCAGTCGCCTGAGTTCTAATGTAATCACTTTCAATCCTTTAGATTTCCTTAGGTAACTTAACAAATACTGAATATTTCACTGAAGTCACTTGGAATGCATCCTTTGGTCTATATTTGATCACAAATTTCTGTTATCACTTCCAGTTCTGTTTCTTTCAGGGATTTTCAATGTTCTGTTGTGAGATTACTGGTGCCCAAAGCCTTTCCTATCCTCATCATGTTCAAAGCATTCTTTCCTTCTGATATCATTATGTATGGTCCATCATTTGCCTCTATATCTTGAGAATGTCTTTGATTTGGAGCATTGTATAATTTCCAGCAATATCCTGTCCATCTTTTTTTCATTCCTCGCAAGTAATATTTTCCATCTTTGTCTTTTATGTTTCAATATCTGTTGTGGACTTTTTCTATCTGTCAAAAATTGTATATTCTTGTGTGTAACTCTTATGTCATGATTTCTTTCTGGCCTGAATACATCACAGCGCATCTTATTACATCATTTCTTTTTAGCCTGCCTGAATCCATTCTTTATTTTCTTTTCAATTCCACCCTAATCATTTGTGTTCCACTTCATCATCTCTGGTTTCTATCATCATCTCTGGTTTCTCATCTGCCATCCACTGTCTCTTTCACTTTCCACTTTGGTTGTTTTTTTCCCCTTTGTAGTGGTTGTATATTCTCTTTCTTGTCTTTTTTTCATTTGCTTTCTCTTCCTTCCTCTGAGAACTCCGTTTGTTTGGATCTCTCAATCCTGGAGCACTTATTTTTGTTTTTATACATTCCAAAGGAATGGTTCTCTGATGTTCTTACTTTCAATATGCCAAAATTGAAATGGTCGCACAGCTTTTTCTTTTTTCTGTTATTTTCAGTTTCAACTTCAATTTTGACAAAAGAAAGCAGTGATCTGAATTTATATCCATGCCAGGCATCTACGGATGTTCTTTGTACCATTTCCTAAATGTTGTTTCACCATCAATTTGATTTTCATACAGATGACGTTTTCAAGTATATGTGCATCTTTAAGATTAGTTGCCACTATCATATCCTTCTTGTGACAAAATTGCATCAGTCTGTCTCCTCTTTCATGATCCTGATGTGAAAAGAGGAAATGCTGGAGAAAGCGTAACAGGTTAGGCAGCGTCGGTGTACGAGAAAAACAACGTTAACGTTTCAGATCTGTGACCTCTCATAAATCTGAATGTATTTCTGATGTTCCTTCACCGATTTGAGCATTGAAATCACCCACTACAATTACTATCAATTGATTTAACTTGATCATAACATTTCAGGATGTTTCCATAAAAATGTCTCTTTCCTGATATCTATGATCTTGTGTCAGGACATGAACTTCTATGACAACCAACGCAAACGGCTCTCCATCAATCTTAATCATGATCACTCTTTCTGAGATTGGCCAGGAACATCAATCTGATCCCTTTTTTCTTGTGTTTCTTAGGATTTCTATACTATTCCTATGTTCCTCACCCCCTGAGGAGTAAAGAACAAGATTCTACCATTTTACAAGTCAGCAGTAGCGACTCTTCATTAAGTAATCCTGCCTTTATGTAGTCCTTATATTCCATGTTCCTATTCTCAAAAAGTCTTCTCTTGCAGATGTACTATGGTTAGAAGCTGGAGAGAAAGAAGAGAAAAAATATGTTCAGAAGGAACATTTGGAATAAATAAAGCAGGAAGATAACACTAATTTACAATTGTCTCTTCAGAGTCAGTGGTGTCTGCATAAAATCAATCACTATCATTTTGATTGGCTGCCTTTGATTGATAGCAACCAATAATCGTCATGGTACTAAGTGTTTTCTTTGATTAAACAATCAGCTCCTAATGTTTACCTTGATACTCTTTCAATTCCTCCTCAATAAAAGCCAAATCCCATATATCAGAATATAAATCTAATGGTGGAAATGTTACAATACAAAAGTGTAGTTTCCTTCCTGATATATTATTAAACCTAACACTGGATTTTACTTCGAATTATTTTTTAAACTCTCATGATGACAGATGGAAAATAGACTACCGAAAGCGTATGAGAAAATATAAAATTGGTAAAAGCCAGGTTACCTATCACTCCTGCCCTCAAGGAAGGGACATTTAATTTGTTTTCCCATAAATGTGAATGTATGAAAAGATGGACAAAAAAAAAGACATTGGCAAATTGACCCTGTTCCAAGTAATCACTTTGCACTAACGCATAATAGCGTGCCCACGTGCTGTAACCTTTGTGAGAAGCAAGAAATTTCAAGAAAACATCTGAGCCACTTCAAACAAAATCTCATCTCTTTTTTGAAAACCCAAAGGTGATCAGAAGGCTTATCAGAAAGTCACAGTGACCATGAGATACATAGCCCAGAAGATCACAATGGCTATGAGGTACATACTCAGGGATATCATTTCCATCATGAAAAACATAACACACACACAAAAAAAGAACACGAAGCAAGAGTAGAGAGCAGAGGACCCATTGAGTCTGCTCTCTATTTAACATGGATAATCTTAGGCTTCAACTCACTTTCTAGCCCATCCCATATTCCTTTATTTCCTGAGAGACCAAGCATCACTTTATTTCAGGCTTAAATGTATTCAATAATGGCAAATTGGCAACAATCTGAGGTACAGTATAGAATTTCAAGTATTAGAAACCCTTTGAGTGAAGAAACCTATCCTAAACACAGGCTTAAGTGATCAGTGCCGTATCCTGTAACTTGTGCCTTCAATTTCTTGATTCCTCAGCCAGTGAAAACAACCTCTCTAAGTCCCTGACCCTTCAGCATTTTGAATCTTTGAATGAGATCAGCTCACATTCTTTGAAATTCCAGAGAAAACAGACACAGTTTAATCAACTTCTCATTATAGAGCAAACCTCTCATCCAGACACCAATCTTTTCTGTACTGTCCCCAGTTGCATGTACATCTTTCTTTAAATATGGAGACCAAAACTACAAACAATATGAAGTATGTGTTCTCATCAAATCATGTATAGTGGTGGCAAAACTTCTTTATTCTTGTACTCTAATCCCCTTTTGACAAAGGCTAAGAACCCAAAAGGGAAACCCCAGTAAATTTTGGAAAGGACATGTACTGGTCTGACTCACCTTACATGCTTTAAAATGGAGTTCATATGGGATCAGTATGTTTCTAAATATTGCTATTTTTCAGTGTTTTATTCCTTTTAGGAAGCTATTTGCTTTCATAATCAGTTGCTATAACTTTTTGATAAGACCATAAGACCATGAGAAATAGAAACAGGAGCAGGCCATTCGGCCCCTCATGCCTGCTCCACCATTCAATAGAATCATGACAAATCTGACATTCCTCACGTCCACTTTCCTGTCCTTTTCCTGTAACCCTTGATTTCCCAACTGATCAGGAATCTATCTATCTCAGCCTTAAATATACACAAGCTGTTGTCCCACATCTGTCTGTGGCAAGGAATTTCAAAGATCCACAACCCTTTGAGAGAAGAAATTCGTCTTCATCCCAATCTTAAATTGACACCCCTTTATCTCTCCTGGTCCTAGTCTCTCCCATAACAGAAAACATCCTCTCAGCATTAACCCTGTCAAGCCAATTAAGAATGCTTTATGTCTCAATGAGATCACTTCTCATTCTTATAAACTCCAATGAGCAAAGTCCCAACCAATTTAGCTTTTGCTGATGTTGAAATCCTTCCATTCTGGGGGGATTACTTTGTATTCCTTGTACAAGTCAACCCAAATTGCTTTGAATGTCAACCTTTATTTTCACATCTTCTAAAATCTATTTTCCTTTGTACTCTTACAATTAAATTGAATAATCTCACACTTGCCTATCTGCCACTTTGTAATATGTCTATATCTTTTTGAATCCTCCTCACAGCTTGCATTCCTATCTAACCTTATATTATCTTCAAACTTAAATGGAATACTCTCTCTTTCTCTGTCTAAGTCATGAATATGGTTTGTGAATAGCTGAGGCCCCAGCACTGATCCTTGCGGCAATCCACTAGTCAGCCTGCCAATGTCCCATTTATTCCTACTGTCAGCTACCAGTCCACTAACCAAGGAGGAGAAAGTGAGGCGTGCAAAGGCTGGAGATCAGAGTCAAGAGTGTGGTGCTGGAAAAGCACAGCTGGTGAGATGGCATCCGAGGAGCGGGAGAATAGAGCATAAACTCTTCATCAGAAAAGATGATTCTCCTGCTCCTTGTACGCTGCCTGACTGGCTGTGCTTTTCCAGCACCATACCCTCGAGTCCATTAACCAATTCCATTCTATATTAATATATCACTTCCCAACTCCATGAGTCCTTGTCTTATGTAATAGGTATTTGAGTCATAATATCAGATGCCTTTAGTAACTTCAAGCATAGTATAACTGCAGTTTTTCTTTGTCAGCCATTCTTGTTATACCTCAAAAAACAAATATATTTAACAAACTTTTTTTTTCACTTGTTAATCGGATTATAACTAATATAAAGAGACACGTCTCTATCAAAACCTGTGGAAATTAAATGTTCCTCTTGATTCCATAACTGCTGCTGGCCACCTCTCATCCTTGAAGCTTGTCTCTACTGTACTCCATAATTCACCTAATGCCTGGAGTTGCCACCCTAGCTGGATGAATTTGCTTCGCTATCTATGAACAGGAAACTGGGCTCACAAATTACCCAAATTATCCTCATGAAATAAGTGGTGATAATGTCACTGAGTGGGTATGATTTAAAAAAAATTGATTTATTATTGTCACGTGTACTGCGATACAGTGAAAAGTATTGTTTTGTGCACTATCCAGACAAATCGCACCTTATGTAAGTCCTTCAGGGTAATAACAAAATGGAGAATATAGTGTTACAGCTGTAGACTAGTTGCAGAGAAAACCAACTCTCATCTATGAGAGGTCCATTCATAAATCTGATAATCTTGTGGTTGATAGCACCTTTTAGGAATGACCAGGAGATGCAGAGAATTCCTCAAGATGATAACCCGTTATTTGCAAACAAAAGCTGTGGTCATCAGAGCAGTCAACCCTGAAAAGCCCCCGAGCAGCAAGAGTACTCTAAAGTTATATTGTTCTAAAAGCCATGCCCTATCCCTATTACATTAGCATAACCAATTGCACTAAGCCGATGTTATATTCCCTTAACCAATCAGACACTGCCACAATTGCCTTCTGGATGCTGCAGACCCTCATATTGTGCCATGGACATCTTTCTTCACTTTTTGTCACCTGACAGGCTGCAGTCATGCAAGGCTGACTCAAGCATGCAACCCAGACCTTACACTTACGGTAATATCCCACCATGAATGACTTTGTAGTTATATATTCCTATTTACCATAACACCAGGGAAGAAGCTGTTCTTGAATCTTTTAGTATGTGTTTTCAAAATTTTAAGATAGAAGATAGAATCCCTACAGTGTAGAAACAGACCATTTCAGCCTAACAAGTCCACACTGACCCTCCAAAGGGTATCCCAGGCAGACTCATTCCCCTACCTTCTTACACTATATTTCCCCTGACTAATGCACCTAGCCTGAACACTATGGGAATATTTAGCACAGCCAATTCACCTAACCTGTACATCTTTGACCAATTCACCCAAGCTGGATATCTTTTATATCTTCTACCTGATGGAAGACGGTGGAAGAGAGTATAACTAGAATGGGAGGGGGACTTTGATCATGTTGGCTGCCTTCTAGAGGCAGCGGGAAGTGTAGAATGGAAAGAAGGCTGGTGTGTGTGCGTGTGTGTAAGAGAGAGAGAGTGCAAGGGGGTGTGTAAAAGAATATTAAAGTTTTAAATCCATTGATTGTTGCAAAAGCTCATCTGATTCACTAAATGTCCTCCAGGGAAGGAAACTTGCTATCATTGTGGAAGATTAGACCATTTAATCATTGTTCAGCTATCGTCCCTTTAGTGGGTGCAGTGTGCATAATTTGTAGCCTAGTTTATCTGTCCATAGTTCAGAATGTTAATTAACTTTACTGGGAATTTAGTCTGCATACCTCTGACTATGTAATGAATGCCTGTGTGTGAGTTGTTTCAATATCAAATTTTGAACACTTCTTTTGACTTAAATAGGTCAAATATAACCCTCATCATAATTTAGAAAGTTAAATCTCAGGATTATATTTTATAGTATCCTCTGAAATCTTTGTGATCTCTATTCAAAGGTTAGATTCTGAAAATATTTTAAATATGGCCTTTCTGACAATTTTACATTTTTAGTTAACTTACCCTCAAATGAATACTGATACTTGTCTAAGCTTCTTCAGACAAATTTCACACAGGCTGAATACTCAAAGACAATAAATCCACCCAAATTATTTCCCTTTCCACTTTTGCTAATGGACAGTCATTCATTCTGTAATCACAAGTTGTACAGAATTTCTCATCTTTAACTATCTGCTATTTCTTGCTACTTCTGCTAATTGGTACAAATCCCTTTGGATGTACTCAATCATTTGGCCACATGGTTTGGTGTGGTCAGCATTTTTTTTTGTTACAAAATATGTCCTGTAGCCTATCATTTACAATTAGTGTTGATTAGAGGGGACCTTGAAAACATTCCCATAAAAATTCACTAACCGTTGCCTTAGGTAAAGCTATGTTCATTTATCTGCATCCTTAACTCTCTATTACAAACTCATATTTAAACCACCAGCTATTTTACCATCAGTTCAACACAGTTGCTGAAAATGAACTTGTACTGGACCATTGAGTTTAAACCCTGTGAATTCCCATGCTTCCAGGTCAAACATGAGCAAGTAAACGTGCTGCTAATAATCCATCTCTTGCTTTTTGTCAATGGATGAACTGGTTCCCCTGCATGTTGAATATCTGTGGGAGAAGGTATTGAAGGTGAAAGAAACACAGAATATACCCTGAATGGGGATTTCTGTTTCTCAGCACTTTCTGAAAGACATGACTCTCAAACATACTGTGCTAAGTGGTGGGAAAACCAACTGGTCAGAGTATCTTCTTAACTCGATTGTCATCAATGTACACAGCAACTGAGGTTACCATTCACCAGACACTGAACTGGACTGGCCACATAATTATCATGGCTTCAAGAGCAGGTCAGGGACTAGGAATTCTGTAGTGAGTAACTCATGTCCTGTCAACCCAAAGCCAGTCTACCATTTACAAAGCAAAACTTAATAATGTGATGGAACACTGTCCTCATGTCAGGATAACATCAGTTCCAACAACACTCAAGAACACTATCAAGGACAAACAGATAAGCACTCCAACCATTACAATAAACATTCACACACACTTCACCACTGATGCATAATGGTGTAAGTGTGTACCACCTATGATATACACTGCACCAACTTTCCAAGGCTGTTTTGACAGGATCTTCGAAGCCTGCAATTTCTGCCAACTAAAAGGACAAAGGCAGCAGGTCCAAGCAGACATCACCACCAGCAAGATCCCCCTTAATCCATCATCAACCTGACTTGGAACTACATCTTCGTTCCTTCAGTGTTGCTAGGTTAAAATCGTCAAACTCCCTCCCCACCAGCTCTGTGGGTATATCTACTTGCCCTGGACTGCAGACTTTCAAAAGAGAGCTCTGCACCAATCTTCTCCAGGGCATCTTGGGACTGAGCAACTAGCCATCAACTTCTGTAGTACATCAAAGAATGCAAATTTTGAAAGTTTTTTTTATGGAATGCAGAGGTCTGAGGCACAGCCAGCATTTAATTCCAATCCATAATTGCCTTTGAAATGAGTGGCCTTGTTAGGCCCTTTCTGAAGGTAGCTAAGAGTCATCCACATTATTGTATATTTCTGGAGTCACATGTAAGACAGACCAGTAAGGAAGATAGATTTTCTTCCCTATATCTGGTTTCCACACAGAGGATATCCATCATATTGAGTGGCATCACCACCGTGCTAAGTGAGATAGATTGAGAATAGATTAAATAACTCAAATTGGGCATCAATAAGACAACACTGAGCAGGAGTATTATTTAATATCACATTATACATAATAATCAAAATATTCCTACTGTTCTATGACCATCAAAACAAAAGCATATATTAAAAAGAAGCACAAATCCTGTGAAGTTGTATCCCAAAAGTAGATACTAAGTAATAGACCATGGCTCTAAATTCCTTACAGGGCATTATGAAACTTTAAGACAGATAAGACAAAGAGGACCTCACTTTCTCCTCAAAGAGGACATTCAAGCCAAGGTAAAATTCCTGGCGGTTTAAAAACTAGTTTGTAATAGAGAGTTAAAGATGCAGATGGATGAACATGGCCAACATACAAGACAAGAAGGCTGAGGAAAAAAAAGTCAGAGAACATAATTTAATGAATGTACAAAAAATTCTCATGTCGATTGTACTCGGTCATAGGTGATCCTGTGGAATGTCATACCGGGAGGGTGTCAAGATACCTCAAACAGAGAGAATTGAAATATTGGATACAGTGCAAGAACTGAATTCAAATCTCATGTGGTTACAGAGATAATGGTGGTTGATTACCAATTTAGCAGAGACCATCAGCTGTTAATTATTTATAAATTATAAATTAATTTCACTCGGTAGACCCGGTGCGAGGTCAAAGAAAGCAGTCCAAGTTGGAAGACACACTTGTGCTTTTCTCTTGCAGGAATACATAAGAGAAAGGGTTAAAATAACTGTAACCTGGGTTTTGCTGTACTGGCCTGGTGTTCTCGCTCTACTGGGTTAATATTTTCTAAAGGTCACAGCTGAAAAACATCTTCTATGTGCCCTGCTCTTGCAATTAAAATAAAACGTCTCTCTCGCTGATTATTGGAAGCAAGTTGCAAATCGGTAAAGCTATCATCAAAATGAAAATAGGCTAACTGTCTCATCAGCTAACTTGCAGAACTAAGAGTCTTCAGACCAACTGTTGGTATCAGCATTACTGAAATCACTTGACTGAGCAGCAACAATGTTTTACCTTTTATCCTCATGGACGAGCCCAAGGCTGATCTTTTCTCCTGTTAGATGTTTGCTCACTTCCCATTTCTGATCTATTTGTATATGTTGCATTTCATGATTTTCCCTGGCATTTTCATAAATAAACATTTTTTTCCCTAACCTACACTGTTTACATTGGCTTTTTTTAAAGCGTAAGTACGTCGGAACTGGGAGAGATATCTATGAATGAAGGGATCACTTGTGTTCAGTTGACTTTATTGTGATCAATGAAAGTGAGGGGGCAGATAAAGAACCAAAGCCCATTCCTCCCTCCTCACCTGGGAGTATAATGATTTAAACATGTCCCAATTATTGCACAAACTGGGGATACTGGTAGGGAACCAGTTGTAACAGAAAGATTATGCCCTAAGCCGGGCCAAATAATCCGACAACCAATGGGTCCAGTCAAAACTCTACATCCATACCATATCCAGTTATGAATAATAGTGGACAATAAACAAATACTGAGACACTGGGTACACTTGCTGATTTTACATCCATATTGATTAATCACTATAAAATTTCTGTAAAAATCCTAGCTACATAATGGACATGTTCAACATACCAAAATGAATAGGTTGCTTTCAACTGGTCATTTATTTTTCAAAAAAACAGATTTAACAACAACCCATTTGCCTGTGTTTTCTTACTTTACTTATGTACAGACCCACATGGTGTTATATAAAGCCAGGAGGTTGAGAAAGTGAAACACAATCAGAGTTAAAAGGGTACAGCAAACCTCAATGAATAACAGTCGCCTTTTGTAAATTCTTACCTTGTCATCAGTCTATTAAATCTAAAAGGAAAATCTGATTGGCAGCTCAACTTCACAGCAATCAGAAAAGAATTAAACTGTTAATGACATTTAGAAGCATTTACACTTTTTCAAATTAAAACTAAATTCAAAAACCTGGTGAATTGAAAGACTTAATGGCTCAAAGGTCAGTGTAAATCTCACTATTATAGAGAGAGAATGAGAGAGAGAAAAAGAATCTATTACACTGGCCAGATTGGTGGCTGAAAAATTCCAGTGAAATTCACCTTCTGTTCACCTGTCTCTTCTTTCAATCATTTTGCCATCTCGTCAGCTGAACCCACAGATTAGCCAAACAGTAAGTAATAGAGGGCACAGCCTGTCTGCCAAGCACTCACAGTGGGAGATAAAAGATATATGGTCTCATGAAGCTCTCATGACGTATTTCCCAGAATAGATAAGAACATGTTCCTTTCACTGAAATGATTTTGGATAACAACATGCATTGATAGGTTCATTTCAGTTATGATTTATTACCCTATCCATTACTTCATTGCCAAAGCGCAGGTGCAGATCACAAAGCCACTGATCATACTGTGTGTTTGCAGTCTGCAATAACTGTGGCCCAATTTAAAATTCTTTATTTGCAAGATCACAAGATAGATCTGGATGAAAAAAAAATAGTTTCATTTCACCCTTCCAGGACTTGACACACGATAAGCAGATTATTACAGCTTGGAAAGATTGCAGCTAAGATTCACAAGACCTACAGGAGGTTGAGAGGCAATTGATAAGAAAGGATCACTGGAACGAAAGCCTCAGAGGGGACTCCAACTGAGGAGTTTTGCAATTATTCATAGAAGACAAGGTATTCATAAAGTACAATGGTACAGCACAAAAGGAGGCCATTTGGGTCATTGGAGCTGCATTATATCTTTGAAAAAAGTATCAGGTTCATTCCAAACCTCTCCTGTTTTCTCACACCACTGTTCCATTTTCGATTTCACCCATCTCCTTTTAAGTGCAATCCAGCTCATAACAGCTGACTGCATTACTGAGTTTTCCTCATCCTGCTCCTGCTCCTTTTCTTTTATCCTCTGGTTATCAACTTGTCTGTCAGCGGTATTAGCTTTTCCCTATAAACCATACTAAAATCCTTTCTGAACTTGAACACCAACTTTCATTTAGATTGTATGTTTGATGGAGTGAAAAGTTTGCTTTATCACACAGAATTTGTCAGTGTGCCACGCAAGATAATATAAAAAAAAGGGACTTGATTGGAAAGGTAGGTATGAATGAGAATCTTTAGAAAAGGAAATGAAGCTAGAGAGCAGAGAGGTTTATGGATAATCCAGCTGCCAATGTTGGCTTGAATAAATTAGGAATTGCAATTGGCAAGTCCAAAACTGAGGGTCACAGTTTGAGGAAAATAGGTCAGCTATTTAGGACTGAGATGAGGAGAAATTTCTTCACTCAGAGAATGGTGAGCCGATGAAATTTTCTACTATTTTCGAGGCCAAAGCAAGATAAAGTTAGATATAGTTCTTAGGCTAATTGATCAAAGGATTTGAGGAGAAAGAGGAAACATTGGATCATATTGAATTGGTGAACAGGCTCAAAAGGCTGATGGTGCCCTTATTTTCTGTTTCTATCCCCAGCTGATCATTCTTTTCATATATATTTTTGACTTGCATCCATCTCCCCTTTGTTTAAATTCATTCACAGAATATGGGTGTTGCTAGCGAGGCCATATTTATTGCTCATCCCTAATTGTCTTTGAGAAGGTGATTGTATGATGCCTTCTTGAACCACTGCAGTCCATGTGATGTAGGTACACACACTGTGGTGTTTGGGATGGAGTTCCAGGATTTTGACCATTTTTATATTTATATAATGGTGTATAAATATTAACTTTATATTGGCCATGTACGTTATATTGGTGTAAGTGAATAAATTATACTTCAGTCCTCTTGATATTTTTTTCTTCTTAGTAGGGACCTTTCTGTCACTTGCATTCCCTTTCATTCAATTCCAATTGTCAAGACACACAGACATCCAGTTACCCAGCTGATACCCAAATTCTTATTGAGTCAGTTACTAATTTGTGAAAAAAGTTGTCATAACATGACTGATTTAGTTCTGACTGGACACCGCAAAGGACATGTCATTTCCCTAACTGGGGGCTATTTTCGATGAGGTAGTGGGAAAGGAGGGGAGCCCACAAACTATAGGTAGATTGGAGATGATCTATTAAGGCTACTCGCTGGAATCTGATGGGAATTTTCTCTGTCATTGGAAACATCAGGGATTAACACAGTTACCAAAAGATGGTCTCTTGGGGGCTAACTGAGGCATTAGATCTCCAGGCAGTTCTATACCTGTTTAGCCTCAGGTGCAGCTAGGCTACACTATGGAGGAGCTCCCAGTCTCCCCATCAAATGGTGACCTGGCTGCTGAGTCCATTCTATAAAATCAGATTGAATAACTTTGCAACAAGTGTGCCTTCAACATGAGGTGCCCTTTCCCTCACTTTATTTAAAAGGCCAGCTTGGGGGAAGTGGTCTAGTGGTATTATTGTGAAATAATTAGTCCAGCGACCCAGGTAATATTCTGGGTACCCAGGTTCGAATCCCATTATGGAAGTTGAATTCAATATAAATATCTGGAATTATGCGTCGAATGATGATCATGAAACCATTGTCAATTGTCAGATAAGTACCCATCTGTTTCACGAATGTCCCTTGGGGAAGAAAGCTGCTGTCCTTACCTGGTCTGGGTTACATATGACTCCAGACCTACAGCAAAGTGGCTGACTCTTCACTGCTCTCTGGGGAATACATGCCATTCTAGCTAGCAATGCTCACGTCATGTGAATGAATAAAACAAAGTATTGGAGAAACACAAAGATCTTGCATGGTAATATAGTTGGGGGAGTGCATTAGGAAGAAGTCAAGGCAATAGAATGGCTTGAGTTAAGATTGAGACAAGAAACGTTTTCATTCAAACTTCTATGAACTATTGGACTGTGAGTGCACAGTCATAAAGTCATAGAGATGTACAGCACGGAAACAGATCCTTTGGTCCAACCCGTCCATGCTGACCACATATCCTAAACTAATCTAGTCCCACCTGCCAGCACTTGGTCCATATCCCTCCAAACCTTTCCTATTCATGTACCCATCCAGATGCCTTTTAAATGTTGCAATTGTAACAGCCTCTACCACTTACTCTGGCAGCTCATTCCACACATGCACCACCTCAGTGTGAAAAGGTTGCCTCTTAGGTCTCTTTTAAATCTTTCCCCTCTCATCCTAAACTTATGCTGGCTAGTTCTGAATCCTCCCAATCCAATGAAAATACCTTGTCTATTTACCTTATCCATGTCCCTCATGATTTTATAAACCCCTATAAGGTCACCCCTCAGACTCTGACGCTCCAGGGAAAACAGCTCCAGCCAGTTCAGCCTCTCCCTATAGCTCAAACCCTCCAACCCTGGCAACATCCTTGTAAATCTTTCCTGAACCCTGTCATGTTTCCAATGTCCTGTACAGCTGCAACATGACCTCCCAACCCCTATACTCAATGCTCTGACCAATAAAGGAAAGCATACTAAACACCTTCTTCACTATCCTCTCTACCTGAGACTCCACTTTCAAGGAACTATGAACCTGTACTCCAAGGTCAGTTTGTTCAGCAAAACTCCCTGGAACACTTCCATTAAGTGTGTAGGTCCTGCCCTGATTTGCCTTTGAGTATATCATTGAGTATATTGGAATTTTTATGTACTCAAGCCTAATTGTCAACACCTCCTGTTCCAGCTTGGCACTTTTCAGCCTTCTGGACTCAATATTGAGTTCAACAACTTTAGATAATAACTTAAAATGTCATAATAGTCAAGGCTATGGGGATAGTGCTGGAAAGTGAGACTATAGTAGATTTGGCATAGTAGCGATAGTGCAGACTTACAATATAATCAAAGTTACAAATCAGTTTACAATATCTTATTTTTCTTCTATTTCACAGCAAATATATTGTCATATGCTTTCCACATCTTGCAAGATATGCATAATCTCAATAGAAACGACGATGAATAAATAGTTAGAAACACTACGAACTAGCAATGTCCAGATTATTCTTAATCTGTAGTAAAAAACATTACAAAGTCTCTTCTACCGCTTTTTCTGCCCTCATATTTCCTCCATCTGTGACTGTCATTCTTCTGCTGCTATTGCCCCTTGTTTGGCTATTTCCCTTTGGTGATAATTTACAATGAGCTTTTACATTCATCACTTCATATTCCTTCCCTTTTGCCTTTTCAAAGATGTACCGCAGCAATGAGGCTGACGGGAGGGCCTTCCTATCTGCTGACACGTAGCCTGTACACGTACATACTATCTGAAAAGATAGCAGATCCTGGGTGGAGTTTATCTAGGTTCCTCACTATGTATGTTATTGTTGCCAACTAAGCTGCTTGAGCACTCATGGTTTTTGCCAGTTTGAGGGTGATGTTATCCATTTCTCATTGTTGCTCATCTTCCGTATACCCCCCACAATCAGTTCTCCGTTCTCCATCCTGTGGAACCATCAAGAAATACTTTTAAGGGTGATTTGGTATTCCCTTGCTGTTCTCCTATTTCTGTCTCTGTCTGTCTCTTGTATTCCCTGTGTCCTCTTTACCATCGCTCCCTCCTTTTTGTTTTGATAAAAATGGTCCCTTGGAATAATTTACTATCACGACCTGACACTCATGGGGTGTCCCCTGGTGAATGATGATACCTGATAACATGTGGTACCTTTAACCTTTTTTTACCTCTGTGGGGTTTCTGCTTTGTAATAACAGCATCCATTGAGCAATTCTGTTTTGGCTCACTGTGCCATCATTCATACATCCATCTAGCAGCATCTGAACGTTTATATGTTCTGTTAAAATTATCTACAGGTTCAACCCTACAATGTAGGCAAAATGTTGTACCGCCCAGAACTCTGTCAACAAATACCTTTCACATGCTATGCAGCCCTGCTTTCCTGGTGTGAGCATGCACAAAGGCTACTGGTCTCCGCTGACTTTGTACCTCTTGTAATAAGACCACCGATATTGTGGAGTCTGGTGCAGCCACCTCCATGCAGAATGGTTCAGTTGGATTAGGGATTTTTAGGGTAGGAGCACTAGCCAAGCCCTGTTTCAAAGCTACTATTGCTTGCATATAATCTGGCTTCCATTCCAATGGGTTATTTTTCTTCCATAACATCATTAGTGGTGCTGCCTTTGTGGGAAAAACCATCAATATGGTCTCTACAATATCCAATCAAGTCCAAAACTGATCTTAACCCATTCACATCTGTTGGGATAGGAAACCTAGTTGCTGTTTAAATTCGTTGTTTGTCCATCTCTCTTTTTCTTGGTGTTAGCACCACTCTTCAGTAGCTCATTTCCTGACTCATTATCGCAGTTCTTTTCTCAGTTCACTTTTAACCCAAGCTCCATTTGTAGTTGCAACAAAACATTCAGGAGCTGATAACACTCCTGCTGGGTTCCTGTTTGCAAAAGCAAATCATCAGTTGTCCTGTATCAGACAGTCTGGCTTCAAGACATTCCTCAACCCATTGCTCAGCCATTGATGAAATATTGATGGGGAGTTGTGAAATCTCTGTGACATATCCATGTATATTGCTATCCCTTAAAGATAAATGCAAGTTTATGCTGGCACCTCTTGGACAAAGGGATTGACTGAAATCCATCATTTATATCCAGCACCATTAATCACTATGCAAATTCATTCCATTTAATCATGGTTTCAGGGCTAGTGGCCACTTTGGGTGCTGTTAAGGATGTTACCTTATTTAGTTCTCAATAGTCAATGGTCAGACACCAACTCTCATCAGTTTCTTTACCGGCTAAACAGGTGAATTGTTTGTGAAAGTGAGTCATCTTAGCACCCCTTGTGCTACCAGGCTTTGCACTATCCTTTCTGTATCACTTTCAGCCTGCATGGGGAATCTATACTGCTTTTGGGGCTTTGGACCTATACCCTGTAAGCACACCTCCCCTTGCATCTCTCCACAATCATGCTTATGTTTGGCAAACTCTTGCTGGTTTTGTCCAATAATGCCTTGTACTATCAGATCCTCACTCATGTTGGTGGGACTGATCCACATTTCTTCCTTAGACTGTGGAACAGTTAATTAGTTAATATATATTATTTTGTTAAGCATATATTGCATCCACAGTTCTTTCGGTTTTAATTGTACTACCATCAAAGGCAGCATCTTTGTAATACTGCAAGCAAGCATGAGTGTTGAGTATTGTGCTGAAGTGGAATTTGAACCTGGAACCCTATAAATCAGGCAAAATAGATACTCCCTGAGCTGTTGCTGACTCTCTGCCAAGAAATACTTCAGGACATAGCTACCTTGGTCAACGATGGTGTTCCTGAACCACAGTTGATGAAATGATCAAAGTCACACACCCAAAGTATTTTCTGTGTCCTTACTGACCTCAAGTCTTATTTCAAGTGGTGTTCAGCAGAGGAAATTCCTCTGCCAAAGGAGGGCTTACAAATGCATTCTTGGTGACTTTCAGTACTGGCATTGACAGGGCTGCTAACATCCTGGGAACAAAACTAAAAATCAGCAAACTTCCTTTTTCACGCTTTATCTGAGTATCCATGAGGTCTACAGTATACACATATGCCACATCATTTGCGGGGGTTAGGGATATGGATCTGCTTCCAATTATATAACATGACAGTAGATGTCAGGAATGTCGCATCCGAATGAATCCCAGAGCAGACTTGAGTTGCTCTTCTAGAACATCTACGTTCTGTCCACAGAAAAGTTTCCAGTTGCCTGCCACTTTCACACACCAGAGTCTAGATTAGAGTGGTGCTGGAAAAGCACAGCCGGTCGGGCAGCATCCGAGGAGCAGGGGAGTCGGCATTTCAGGCAAGATCCCGTCATCAGGAGCCCGGTGAGGGGTTCTTGCCCAGGACGTCGGTTCTCCTGCTCCTCGGATGCTGCCTGACCTGGAAGAACAGCATCTCATTTTCCACTGCAAACCCTACAGCCTTCTAGACTCAATATCGAGTTCAATAACTTTAGGACTTGAGCTCTCCCAAGGCCCTACCCCCAACCCCACACATCAGGCCTTGTCCCTACAGCCTTCTAGACTCAATATCGAGTTCAATAACTTTAGGACTTGAGCTCTCCCAAGGCCCTACCCCAACCCCACACATCAGGCCTTGTTATCACATAGCCTGCTATTACACACAACCCATTGTTAGCCACTGACAGTCCCCATTAGTAGCTACTCACCCTCCTAGTTGGATCGTTGTCCACCTGTTCTTCTCTCCCTTTGGGCTCTATACCACCTAGCATTTACTTCTTACACCCTTCCCCCACCTCTACCCTATAAACTGCATATAAATTGATATTTTCCAATCTACCATCAATCTGAAGATGGGTCTTTTGACCCAAAACATTAACTCTTGATTTCTCGCCACTGATGCTGCCAGCTCTGTGGAGCTTTTCCAGCAATTTTTGTTTTTGTTTCTGATTTACAGCATTTGCAATTCTTTTGGTTTTTATTTTGACAGTACAAAAATGAAACAAAAGTATTAGTTTAACTGCAACTCTAGCGAAATGCTTAACAAAATAATATATACTAATCTTCTTTGTCACCTCTTCAAAAAACTCAATCAAGTTAGTGAGATGCTTTCCCACATTAGAGCCATGTTGATTACCCCTAATCAGTCCTTGCCTTTCCAAATGCAAGTAAATTCTGTTTCTCAGAATGCCCTCCAACAACTTACCACTGAAGTAAGGCTCAGCAGTCTGTAATTCGCCTGTTTTCCCTGTACAGACATTTTGATTCTGGCTTATAGAGTTTCTTTAGAATAATGATAGATCAGATAGATATGCCAGACTACTCAGACCCCTTGGCATCATGGTAGCCCACAGACCCTCCAACACACTAAAACAGCAGCTAATGAACTTGAAAGAACCTATACAGTCAACAAAAAAACCTAATGTTATTTACAAAATACCTTGCAAGGACTGTAATAAACACTACATTGGACAAACTGGCAGAAAACTAGCCACCAGGATACATGAACATCAACTAGCCACAAAACGACATGACCATCTCTCACTAGTGTCCTTACATACAGAGGAGGAAGGACACCACTTCGACTGGGACAACACATCCATTCCAGGACAAGCCAAACAGAGACACGCACTAGAATTCCAAGAAGCATGGCATTCCAACCGGAACTCTATCAACAAACACATCGAGTTGGACCCCATCTACCACCCCCTGAGAGCAAAAAAACAGGAATAATGTCACCACAGGAAGTGACATCACCAACCCAAAGAAACCCAAACATGTAAATAGAGAACAGGAATTTTGAGTGGGAGCAGCGTCGAAGTAAAAGTGAACCCGGGAGACTACAGCAAAGGTAAGACAGTTTGTTTTAAAATTGCTTACCTGTAGCGGGCAGCGGTGTGTTTTTTTTTACTCTCTCTCCACAGAAAGAG
>NC_057721.1:60281627-60282140 GCF_004010195.1 Chiloscyllium plagiosum | reverse complement strand
AACCTTCTTAACTAGTCTGCTTTTTCTTTTAAGGTAAGGATTTTTATTTCTTTACCAGGGACTAGTTAAAAATTTACTTCATTTTTTTTGTGTGTGTATACATCAAGTCCTTATTTAGGGTAAAAAAAAACTATAGCAGAGAGGTATCAGAAGGTATTCTAACTCATACTTGTACAAAGTAAGTAATTAACTAACTAAGCAGAGATGGCGGGGCTAGTGATGTGCTGTTGCTGTATGATGTGGGAGCTGGCTGATCCCATTGTGAACGGCAGTGACCACATCTGCAGCAAGTGTTGGTTGCTGGAAGAACTCCGGATCAGAGTTGATGATCTGGAATCTGAGCTTCAAACACTGCGGCACATCCGGGAGGGGGAGAGTTACCTGGATGCTTTGTTTCAGGAGGCAGTCACACCTGGGAGATTAAGTAATTCACATTCAGCTAGTGATCAGGCACAAAAGAGTGTGACTGTAAGTGAGGCAGACAGGGGGAGCCTGAGTTCAGGAGTGCAGGAG
>NC_057721.1:60255267-60278938 GCF_004010195.1 Chiloscyllium plagiosum | reverse complement strand
GGAGAGGGTGACCAGAGAGACTCTCAGCTGGAGACAGTTGTGTCTTGATCGCAGATATGGATCGCATCTGGAATAAGGCCACAGGGATTAGCATAACCAGGAGAGGCCAGACTCTGCCATTAATTTGGCAAGCTTAGTCTTGAGTTTGGTTAAAACATTCAACAATGCCGGCCGCCTGAGGATGATAAGCACCATGCAGTTGCCGACAAACACAAAGCTGGGAACAGAGTTCTCCGTTAATATTACCTACAAAGTGTGGTCCATTGTCCGAGCTAATGCACGCAGGTATACTGAAGCAGGGAATTATTTCCTTAAACAAAATCTTCACCACAGTCTCAGCAGTAGCGTTAGGAGGAGGGTAGGCTTCAATCCACTTCGAAAAGACATCAGCAATAAGCAAAACACATTTATAGCAACTCAACTCATTTCTACAACTCAATGAAGTCCAGTTGAAGGCCGAGATTGATAGATTCTTGTTGTCTCGAGGAATTAAGGGCTATGGGGAGAATGCTGGTAAGTGGAACTGAAATGCGCATCAGCCATGATTGAATGGCGGAGTGGACTCGATGGGCCGAATGGCCTTACTTCCACTCCTATGTCTTATGGTCTTATCAACAGTGCTTCACCCAGAGCGCATGGAAGATGTTACCTGGTATGGTGATGAAACATCTGAAAGTGAACCTTCCAGCTCAGCGAGCAAACCTACATCCAGAACCTCAACCTGAGCTACAAATCTTCTCAAAACTCGATCAGTTACGACAGCTGGTGCCAGTATACTAGATGGAGAATATTAGGGTCATTTAAAATGAGATGCATATGCGCCATCAAAAGGGCATCCATATAAAGGCTATCCCCATGTTTGACACCAATTTACTTGTGCTTATAGTTTTGTGTCCATAGCGCCTGAATGCGTTCGACCCACTGCTAAGTGGTTTCAATGTGGAAATCTCCTCCTGGATTTGATTTACTACCCATGTACTAGTATTTGTGCAATTGATTGTGATATTGGAGCCATAGAGTCAAGATTAGAGTGGTGCTGGGAAAGCACAGCAGGTCAGGCAGCATCTGAGGAGCAGGAAAATCGACGTTTCAGGCAAAAGCCCCTCATTGTTCCAACCCTATCAGATCGAATATCGGAAAGATGTGAAACTTGAAAGGGTTCAGAAAAGATTTACAAGGATGTGGTCAGGGTTGGAGGATTTGAACTATAGGGAGAGGTTGAATAGGCTAGGGCTGTTTTCCCTGGAGCGTCAGAGGCTGTGTGAAGGAATTCCCCCTTATGTCTCTTTTATATCTTTCCCTTCTCACCCTAAACCTATGGCCTCTAATTCTGGACTCACCCTCTGCAGGGAAAAGACTTTGTCTATTTATCCTTTCAATGCCCCTCATGATTTTATAAACCTTTATAAGGTCACCCCTCAGCCTCCGACACTCCAGAGAAAACAGCCCCAGCCTATTCAACCTCTCCCTCTAGCTCAAATCCTCCAACCCTGGTAACATCCTTTTCTGAACTCTTTCAAGTTTCACAACGTCCTTCCAACAGGAAGGAAAACAGAATTGCATGCAATATTCCAACAGTGGCCTAACCGATGTCCTGTACAGCTACAACATGACCTCCCAACTCCAGTACTCAATACTCTGACCAATAAAGGAAAGCATACCAAACATCTTCTTCAAATGACGAGTCACTTGTTCTACTCGAGAATGTTTTTTTGGGACATTCTTTCTGTTTCTTCTTTCTAATCGTTAATATTTACAATTAATGTGTTTAGGGTAGTGCGGGATGCCCCCGTGTCCCAAAGGAAAGTGCTAGGGCAGCCTCCTACCCTGCTGTCCATTAAGGGTCTCCTTGTCCTATCCCATTTTGCATCGCACAGCCATATTGGACAGCCATGAGACCATTATTATGGGTTGGGATACAACTCACCTGTTGCCTCAATTGTTGGCATATTGTTCTATAGCAAAGACTGGGGTCCCTCTAATGGCAAGAGTAGGACTTACACCTGTGTCATTCTGCCTCTCGGGCTTTGGACAATCTCTGGCAGTGGGTCCTTCTTCACTGCAAATGCAATACTTTCTTGAGACCCCCGGGTCCTAGCACTCCCTGTGAATGTAAGCAGGGCTCCTCATCCATGCTCACATCCCCTTCCTCACATATGATCGGGCAGTGGTGGTCCCTTTAAGACTTGGCGCTTTCCTTCATTTCTCCATCCTTTTCTTTGATCTGTAAGACATGCCATTTGTCCTCCCTGAGTCATATTTCCTCTCATCTCCTTCTGTCAAGCTCTGACCATTTTCCTCCACACCTACAGTGTATGCGCTGTTTGGATTGGTCGAATATGTCACCTTTTGCAACTCTTCTGTCCCATGGGACACGAGTGTACAGCCCTAGCGATTGAAAAAAGTTGCAGCCAAATCTTGCCGGTCTAGCCCTGGCCTGTAGCACGGGCCACAGCCTCGCAGCAAACACTGCTGGGTGCTCCTCCTTACTCCGTCTACACCTATTCAGGACTTCCATTGGGTCCCCTCTGTTAGCTTCCACATCATCACTACAGTGTCTTTTAACTAATCTAATGTTCCCACTCCCACATTTGTGGCTTAGGCAAGGCTCAACATACAATGAGATGGAGACACATCAGTATTACTTTGTTCTCCTCTTCATTACCTAACCAATGTATGGTTCGCTGCTTGTGAATAGCTTGGAACAACTCCCAGCAGTCATCACAGGCTGACAATGCCCTCTAAATCACTTAGCTGTTGAATATCATAAGGCATGTTATATGTGATGTCAGTGGGGAGGGGGCAGACTATTGCTCTCCTAGATGTAGTGTCTTAATGATCAGAAGCCCATAAGGGCAGTGGTCCTTTTCCTGTTCCTCCCTCTGGAGGGGGGACTCCATTCTCCGGGTCCTCTTCTCCATAATCTGGCTGTGTCATCTGCTAGCCCTCCCCAGTTGATATGACAATCTTCCTCCCATTCATCTTCAAAGATTGGGGAATTCAATGTACATGTTATCCCTCTTTGTGCTGATATCTGACTCTGTAATTTCTCTGCCTGCTACATACACTTCATATGATTGTCCAAGGTCCCCTTTCACTTCTGTGCTGACGTTTGCACTATATTCATAGCTGATTTCAAATTACTACTTTGCTTCTTTAACTCTTCTGTCTGCACATGAGCCCTTTTAGTTTCCTCCTCACTTTTCTCCTTTTCCCTTATCAATTTCTCACACTGCATTTGATATTCGTTTATATGATGAGGTCTGCATCTCTCTGGTTTTGTAAATAGCTGATCTTCAAAGTTTACTCGGTTGTGTGTCAGAATAACCTAAAAATATTTCTTGATGACGTCCACCCAGGGACACCAAATTCTGTTGTCGCCCATCTCTGTGACACAATAATTTATGCCTAGGCAAATATACAGTGGAGACATTTAGTAGCCTATAAAACCTAATTAATTTATTAAATACTTTAACAAATAATACACATTTTTAACTACTAGAGATATCTCAATCACTGTCTTTTAATATCTTGGGCTCTGTAATTAACCCCAAATGTTATTAGCTGGGTGGGTTGGCCACTGGCCAGATTGGAACTCTTCTCAATATCTTCAACATGCCTCCTGACATAGGGTACCTCTCGCAGTGTTACTCTCTGAAGTCCTTCTGAAAATTCAGGGGTTTACCAGGCTGCTTTGTACCCAAGTCCCTGTGCCAAGTGTATGTCTTATTTGGAATTATCTGTGCACGTGACCTATCCTGAATGTTTCATCTTTATTTGTTGCTGATTTCCTGCAGTCTTTGCTCAGCAGACCTGAATGACTCAGCATAATTCCACACACATTGTAAAGCTTCTATATCCTCAGCCTTATCCAAAACTGGAAAAAAGGGGATTAAACTAGTCAGCTCCGTTGAGGATTTAGCACTGGTGTAGGAACCTCCTTCTGACTAACCACTGACAATAGCGTGCTTCTGTTCTATAAATTCGATGATAATATTTTTGCATTCATTCAGCATATTTTTATGTCAGTGCACACTACCTATTTTATAATCATTTGCTCTGTGGGTTTTATGATGTGTTTTGTTGACTTAGAAAATCACATTTTTGATCACAGGTGCAAGGTACTTGTAGATGTATATCATGATTGTTCTCCACCTATCCCATTATTAGAGATATTACTTTTTTTTTAATTGCTAGCAATCTAAATGCTTCTATCACCAGGTAAGTTGCCAATTTTAAGCCAATTTTTGCTTTGTGAAGTCGTCATGCGATATTTCTAAACTGCAGATGAACAAATCTAAACAGGAAAAAATAGTTTGGTAAGGATGTTGACAGCGTTAGTGAGCAGGCAAGGAAAAGGCAGATGGAATATAATGTAGAAAAATGTGAGGTTTACCTACTTTGATGAGAGGGACTGATGTGCCGAGTAATTCTTGGTTGGAAAATGTAGATGAGCAAAGAGACCGAGGTGATTCTGTCAAAAGAAGCTGGGCTAGATTGCATTTGGAGTACTGTGTGCAGTTTTAGTCTCCTTATATCTGGAAAGGTATTATTACTATATTGGGTGAACAATTAAGGTTTGCTGGACTTGTTCCTAGGATGGCAGGACTGTCTTATGAAGAGAGGTTGGGCAAACTGGACCTGTATTCCTTGGAAGTCCATCAAACAAGAGGTGATCTCATTGAAATCTACAAAATATTTAAAAAGATTTACAAATAAACTGTTTCTCCAATGTTGAAGAATCTAGAATCGGAACCAAAAGGGACAATTTGAAAGTAAAGGGGTAGAAATAAAGAGAAATCATTTTTTTTACACAGAGGATTGTGAATCATTGGAATTCTGTATCCCAAAGACTATGGAAGATCACTCTGTGAATGTTTTTGAGATAGAAGTTTATATATTTTTGATTACCAAATGTTTAAAGTTCATATCTTTATTAATTTTCTGTATCTTCGATTTTGGGCTGAAATGGGAAAAGGACTATATTGAAAACCAAGTATTGTGCTAAGGGTTTGCTACACTTTTTAAAAGTTAGTTACCAAATATTCTCATTGTAAGTGCTGGTAGAAGGAAATCCAGTTGCAGATGAGCTGAAGTCAAGGGCTGTATGTGAATGGAGATTCACCTAGCAACAAGTTGCTGATTGGTCTGGTAATAGTGAACAGTTGTCGATGTCAAAAGCCTTCTGTTATGTGATTGGCTTGCAGGTCGCTGAACAGTTTGTGGGTGTGAATGTTTGGGGCAGATACCACAACTACCATAAAGGAAGCAGCTGTCCTTTCTCTGCAGTCAAAAAAACCACCTCTAACCTAAAACACGTCAGTTTATTTCCCTCATCAATTGCCTTACGCTATTCCTTTTAACCGATACTTCAGAGACTTTAGAAGTGTGACCCAGTCACTCTTTGCCTCCTGCAGGCAAGTGAAGGTACTCAGAGCAGGGAGATCAAAGAAAACATGACCTGAGAAGCAAAAAGGATAATCTCAGCAAACCCTGTGGTTAGGGACTATTGAACTACCTTCCTTGTCATTCCCTCCAACCCACGACACCCATTTGGTTCGTGTCTGTATGTATGTATTGAAAGGACATTTGTGAGGGGTTACAGTTTTAATTATTTGAGTTACATGACAATGATTGATAATTGTTTACTTGTAGCTTAAATCTTGTATATGTAACGTGAAGTCCAAAAATCTAGTCCGTACCTTCTGTCAACATGGATCTCAAAGACAGGTAAATTTGGGAATTTTACATACTTTTATAGAATGTTTAATTTTTATGACCACTCCGGGATTAGCTAGGCTTGATTTTCAGTGGGGCATAATAATGGCATAAAAGGTTATAGGGATAGTGTGGGGAAATGAGATTGAAGGGTTTCTTCAGCCATGATCATAGCACAGCAGACTGGAAGGGTGGAATTACACACACACATACACGCACGCACATACACACACGTGCGCAAGCTCACACATATGCACAGTACACATATATACACACACGTGCACACACACACACATACATAGACATATACACGCACAATGCACATGCTCATATATGTGCGCCCGCACGCGGACACACACACGTGTAAAGTTGTGATACTCACAGCCCCAGAGAGTTGAGGACTCTAATGACATTCAAACACAATGGTGTCTGTGGGGTCAATAGGCCCAAAAGAACATAGAACATGGAACATAGAACACTACAACGCAGTACAGGCCCTTCAGCCCTTGATGTTGCGCTGACTTGTGAAGTCAATCTGAAGGCCATCTAACCGACATTATTCTATTACCATCCATGTGTTTATCCAATGACCATTTAAATGCCCTTAAACTTGGTGAGTCCACTACTTTGCAGGCAGGGCGTTCCACACCCTTACTACTCTCTGAGTAAAAAAATTACCTCTGACATCTGTCCTACATCTATCAACCTCAATTTAAAACTATGTGCCCTTACGCTAGCCATCACTATCCGAGGAGAAAGGGTCTCAATCTTTACCCTACCTAATCCACTGATAATCTTATATGTCACTATTAAGTCAGCTCTCAACCTTTTTCTCTTTAATGAAAACAGTCTCAAATCCTCAGCCTTTCCTCATGTGACCTTCCCTCCATACCAGGAAGCATCCTAGTAAATCTCCTCTGCACCTTTTCCAATGCTTCCACATCCTTCCTATAATGCGGCAACCAGAATTGTACGCAATACTCCAAGTGCGGCCGCAGCAGAGTTTTGTACAGCTGCAACATGACCTCATGGCTCCGAAACTCAATCCCTCTACTAATAAAAGCTAACATACAGTCCACCTTCCTAACAAACCTGGGGTGGGGCAACTTTCAGCGATCAATGCACATGGACACCGAGATCTCTCTGCTCATCTACACTACCAAGATCTTACCATTAGCCCAGTACTCTGTATTCTTGTTGCTCCTTCCAAAGTGCATCACCTCACACTTTTCTGCATTAAACTCTTTTTGCAACCTCTCAGCCCAGCTCTGCAGCTTATCTATGTCTCTCTGTAACCTAAAACATCCTTTGTCACTGTCTACAACTCCACTGACTTTTGTGTCATCTGCAAATTTACTAGCCCATCCTTCTGTGCTGTCATCCAGGTCATTTATAAAAGTGACAAACAGCAGTGGCCCCAAAACAGATTTTTGTGGCACGTCACTAGTAACTGAACGCCACGATGAACATTTCTCATCGACCACCACCCTAACAACTAGCCAATTTATGATCCAAAAAGAGGAAGTGTGTGGCCAAACAATTTTCAGTTTTCAGGATTTATCTGATGGGGAACTGATTTTGAACACCCAGAAAGAATCCTTGAGCATCCTAAATGCAGGTCATTGTGCCACATCTTGGGAGATCCATCCTCTTCACTTACCCTGCAGTGAATCATTCATGTTCTCAGTATACCATCACACTTATCCAGCTCCTGACCTGTTGCTATTGATGCTGAGATTGGGTGGATCTGGGAGTCAGAATACTGCCTAGATTGAATAGGTGTGAGACAGGACAAGAGCAATTTCACTCTGCTGGTACCACATTTAATCAGGGTTAAAATTGGGATTGATCTTTTCATTTTCTCACATTGCTTTTCCTTGGTTTCTTAATTATTTTGACTTCAATTTCATTTTTTCTGAATAGGTTTAGCTCAACTCCTTTTTTTTTGCTTGTTTATTAAGTTTAAACATGGACCTTGTTATCAGAAATGTTTGCTTTCCTGCTCATTCTGGAAGACGGGGACACATCGTCAAAGCTCAGTACCTAGTGGGAGGAAGTAACTCTTAAGCCATTTTTTTAACCCAGTCGAGCCACAGGATATTAAAGCTAGAGAGGTCACATTAGTGAATGAAATGAGGTCAATCCTTTGACATTTTAAATTCTGTGTGTTGCCAGTCCTGTGCTCATTCAAATCGGTACCAACAAAGCAAATGATTGTACTTTTGGTACACTGTGGGTTAAGAATGTCCAAATTCATTTGATACAGAGCCATTAAAGCTCGCAAAAAGAAAACACATTATTTTCCTCAGTTCAAGGTACACTTGAATTATGTCCCGGAGGTGAAGGGACAGCGACACAACCACTTCCCTAGTTTTTACAGCCTTAATGATGGTAAATTGTCTGAAAATAAATACCAGTGTTTAAAATTTCTTTCACCGACATAGATCAAAATATCAGGCTTGATTGCCATCCTGTTTGGCAGTTATTTGACACTAATACAGACACACGTATACAGACAGATGGACAGCGCCAGCCAAGTGACTTCTTTCAACCCTCACTAATGAGAAAAAGATGTTCCACAGATCAGTTTGTAATGGTTTTATGGAATTATATGAAAAAATATGCCTGTTAATAATTTTTTGTCTTACTGTTGAACACAATGGCTTGATAAAATTATGTATGAACATCAGTATATATTGCTTGTCATGTTTTGTTGCATTGAATTCCAAGACTGAAGCACTTGTATAAGGATGCTATTACAAATGTGCTAACCAGTGTGAAGGTTTGAGTCTCTGGGAAGTTAAACTTAATTTCTGATATCCACTATGTAGCAGGAGTTTGTGAGTTCTTCTACCATGTGTCAACTTACACTCTTTCTAAGTTCTGTTTCTGTATATCTTGTAAAGTAGTGAGTGGAAACCAGGTTTTTCTGATCTGGAAGCAGCTTTTATGAGAGAAACATTGCACTCACATTGCTCAAACTGAAGCAGTTTACTGAAATATCAAGTACAGCCCAGATTCAGAAATGTTGGAGATAATGCTAAGCATCAGATAATAAGATAGGAGAATACATCTGCTGAGACCTTTCCCTCCACAAAGTCTGCATGATGAACTCTACCTTGGACTCTCAACTCCTGATGTGTTTTACATCAAGGGATTCTTTAGAACCAACTTATCCTATAATTATTGGCATTAGTTCTATAATCCTGGTACAGTTGTGTTTCTTGTTTCGACATTTCCATGACTCAGACTGATATCTTAGGAACCATCATTTTCTCCTGTAGCACGAGAATTGCTATCTGCATTTATCTTTATGACTTTCAGTCTTCTTTCCAGCTTTTCATAAAAGGCATTAATATGATATTGATTGGTTTATTTAGAAGTCCAGTCTGTAGATGCCACAAGGTTAGGATAAAAACAAAACATTTTTAATCCCCAGTCTTGCTTGAAGTATGTTAATATGGCACTCTTTCCATTTAAATCTCTTCTCAGAATGCAAGGTAAATATTAACACTTACCAAAGGCACTTTATTGGTCTCTATCTCAACTATACAGATTATAGATTGCATAATTCATTCCATGGCTAATACTCAGTATACTAAAAAGGTATTCAAATTAAATCAACTCAGTCATTAAATTAATTCTGTGTACATTTGCAGGAAATTTTAATCCAAAATAGATGTCTATAATTAATTATTATCTTGCAAAAGCAGAAACTTGGTTTTTACACCCTCACATAAAGATAAATTAGTTCACTTCCTCAAAGATTGATTGTTATTTCAGCTGTAAAGCAAAAATAGCACAACTTAACAAAACACATGACTAAATAAAGCAACTCACCAAACATGACAGTTAAAATATTGATTTGATGTGGTACAGATGTGATTCTCAAAAAACACATTGAAACACAATACTGAGAATTAAGTGAATGAATGCTCGGTCTAATCAACATGCAACATGATCTAGCTTCTCTGTACAAAATACCACGATAGCACAGTATTCAACTATCAGTATCTCCTGTACAACTGGCAGACACCAAAGGCACACAATCACTTTATTCTGACAACAGATTAAGCCATGTGGAGAATGGTTTAGACCTCTTATTACAGAAATAACTGATTGATCCAGCCTCTAATTTGATACACAGATTCAAACATCTTCTTTTCTGTCTGTTGCATTACGAATCAATCTTCACACTTGACAAAGCTAAACTACCAAAATCATTTTTATTTGCTGCAGAGAAATCTTGTTTCAGTTCCTTCTTTGTTGTATTGAGGGAAAGGTGGGTTGTCATTGAAAGAAACAAAGTAGAAATTCCTTTTCAAATACCTCTTTGCTTATTCTTTCTTGGGGTGTGGGCATCACCGATGAGACCAGTATTTGTTGCCAATCCTTAATTGCCCTTAAACTGAGTGGTTGGATGAATTATTTCAGAGTTGAGAATGTGGTGCTGGAAAAGCACAGCAGATCAGGTAGCATCGGAGGAGCAGGAGAGTCAACGTTTTGGGCAAAAGCCTTTAATCAGGAACGAGGCTTGTGGGCCAAGAGGGCTGAGAGATAAATGGAGGGGGGATAGGTCAGAGAGGAGGGTGGAGCAGACAGATGGGAAAAGTAATGGACAGGTCAGGAGGGCGGTGCTGAGTTGGAGGCTTGGTACTGGGATAATGTGGAGGGAGGGGAAATGAAGAAACTGGTGAAATCCACATTGATCCCATGAGGTTGCAGGGTCCCAAGGTGGAATATGAGGCGTTCTTTCTCCAGGTGTTGGGAGGTAAGGGTTTGGCGATGGAGGAGGCCCAGGACCTGCACAACCACCAGAGATAATTTTCACTCCCCACCCCTGTCAGCATTCCAGAGGACCATTCCCTCATCAGATCCACGCCCTCCACCAGCCCATACCCCACTCCCGGCACCTTTCCCTGCCACCGCAACAAGTGCAAAACCTGTGCCCACACCTCCCCCCTCACCTCCATCCAAAGCCCCAAAGTATCCTTCCTCATCCAACAGAAATTTACCTGTACCTCCACCAATGTCACCTACTGCATGCGTTGCACCCGATGTGGTCTCCGCTACACTGAGGAGACAGGACGCCAATCTGCACAGTGCTTCAGGGAATTTCTCTGGGACACCTGCACCAACTAACCCCACTGCCCCACGGCTGAACATTTCAACTCCCCCTTTCACTCCACCAAGGACATGCAGGTCTTGGGCCTCCTCTATCGCCAATGCCTTACCATGTGACACCTAGAGGAAGAACACTTTATAATCTGCCTTGAGACCTTGCAACCACACGGATCAATGTGGATTTCATTAGTTTCCTCATTTTCCCTCCCCCCCACTATATTAACCAGTCCAACTTGGCACTGCCCTCCTGACCTATCCATCACCTTTCCCATCTGGCCACTCCACCCTCCTCTCCACCCTATCACCTTCTCCCTCACCTTCATCGACCTATTGTTTTCTCAGCTACCTCCCCCACCCCCGCCAACCCACCCCCATCCTATTTATCTCCCATCTCCTTTGACCCACAAGCCTCATTCCTGATGAAGGGCTTATGCCCACAATGTCGATTCTCCTGCTCCTCAGATACAACCTGACCTGCTGTTCTTTTCCAGCACCACACTCTCGACTCTGATCTCCAGCATCTGCAGTCCTCACTTTCTCCAAGCTGAATTATTTCAGAGTACAGTTACGAGTCAAATATATTATTATTGTTTTAGAATAACACTTTGGCCAGAATAACCAAGGATGGTAGATTTTCTTTTTTGGAAAGTATTAGGGAGACAAAAGGCTTTACAACCGCTGATGATAATTTGTTCATGCTCAATACTAAAGCCAGCTTTCGATTCATTAATAGAATTAACATTTAATTAGCTGTCAAGGTGGGATTTGAACCAATGCCACTAGAAAGCTAGAATACTGGTTCAGTGTCATTGCTACTTCACTACAAGCTTCAATATTCTTGTCATATTCATCAAAACAAAGAAATAAACTTTGTGATAGCATGGTGATACTTTCCTCATGGACAAGTGGGAATTATATCAGATAATTAAAAGTCTACATTTGATTCTTAGATGCATTTGAAAGTAATCAGAAATCAGAGAAAGTTATTATTCTGAATTTTGTGAAATCCAGTGAGGTGCCTTAGATAGTGAGTCAAAGAAATTCATGCTTTTATGTGGCGACCTCACACACTATATTATATTACTGGCTGTTTTAGATATCATTTTGCTACTTCATAAAAATAAAGCAAGGCAAGGATTCTTAAGCGGCCAGGTACCAAGAGAAAAAAAAAGAAATTAATTGTTGAAAAATTATTTATAACACCTCATCCTTAAATGAAGTTTTGCATCTGCTGTCTAGCAGCTCGCGTCTCCTAGGCTGTGCATCACCACAGGATGTTCCCACCACCATGTTTGTAGTAAAATGGACCAGCTC
Source organism: Chiloscyllium plagiosum (assembly GCF_004010195.1). NCBI lineage: Eukaryota > Metazoa > Chordata > Chondrichthyes > Orectolobiformes > Hemiscylliidae > Chiloscyllium > Chiloscyllium plagiosum. Next base: position 60,266,782 of record NC_057721.1, on the reverse strand, counting down.
TTTAAGATGAGTGTTTCCTGTGCAAGTTTCCCAAATGAATAAACCAGATTATGCCTACAGCAGGAAAATTTTCCTACTTCTCAGATGCTGCCTGACCGGCTGTGCTTTTCCAGCACCACTCTAATGTAGACTCTGATTTCCAGCATTTGCAGTCCTCACTTTTGCCTAGATTATGCCCACACACTTTACAACTGGATATTAGGCTGATTCAATCAGAAAATTCATTATTTTCTATGCATCTAAATCCTTTCCAAGATCTTTACAATTCCTTGCAGGCCTTCTTTCCTTCTTCATAAAATATTAAAGCTTTTACCATCAAGAATGGTTTTATTCAATCACTTCCTCCGGCTTTAAAACATTACTTTTCCTTTTTTTTAATTTGGTTTCTTAGTAGAAGAGTCGTAGACCTTTATCGTAGTTGTTTCATAAGAGAGTAGGTTTACACAAGCTGGCTCTTTAATGTCTCTATCTGTTTCTAATGCAGCTAATTAGGTCTCATTGCAAAGGAAAACTTCCTAACTTAGTTTAATGAAAGAAAAAATGATTGCTTAAAAAGTGTGTGTTTTAAATTCAATACTTCTGATAGAATCAGAGCAATTCTGAGTTTCCAAAAGTAATTTGCATATAGTTATGTTATTTTATGTGCAATGACCATCCAGCAATGGCAGAGAAACCATTTTACTCATGATTTGGAGGTGCCGATGTTGGACTGTGTTGGACAAAGTTAAAAAAATCACACAACACTAGGTTACAGATTTATTTGGAAGCATTTGCTTTCGAAACGCTGCTCCTTCATCCACCAGATGAAGGAGTAACACTCCGAAAGCTAATGCTTCAAAATAAACCTGTTGGACTATAATCTGGTGTTGTGTGATTTTTAACATTTTACTCATATCTGCTCATTTTTGCTGTGTCTTATATCGATGTATATCCTTCAGCTTGGATGAATTTTTGCAAAGATGCAACCCTCCGAAACAGCATCAAGGCCAGATTCTCGTTCTCCAAAACTAGCACCCACAATACTTACAGAAGGCTAGGGGGATCAGGGCAGGAGATTCTTCACACCATAGAACCATAGAAAGGAGGCAGCAGAGAAGCAGGTTCAGATCATCTTGCCCATATTGACCTGAAGAATCCCCAGGTACCCTTTCTACTCCCATCTTCCTGCACACTGCCCATTGCTCTGTAACTTACAGCAATTATGGTGCAGAGTCAGGTACTTTTAAAAAGAGATTAGGGTCTCTGCATGTACCACCAACTCAGGCAGAAAATTCCAAACACACACCACCCTCTTCGTAAAAATATTTTTCTCACATCCTTTCTAATCCTCTGCCTCTTAGCTTGAATCTACAACCCTGGTTTTTGAACTCTCTGCTTAGGCAAACTGGTTCCTCCTGTCTACTCTAACATTAGCCTTCATAATTTTCCTATCTCACTCATGTCACCCCTCAAACTCTCTGTTCCAAGGAAAACAATCCCAACTTCTTCAATCTCTCCTCTTAGCTACAATTCTCCAGCCCTGGCAATACTCTAGTAAATCTTCTCTGTACTCTCTCCAGAGCAATTATGTCTGTTGTGAGTAAATCACCACAAGTTACCTTTAATTTGGCCACTTATTAAGGAATCTCACAGACAATCAGGGCTTAAACAATGACTTAATTTCATTGCATGTAACAACTAAAATAAGACCCCTCAAGTTAGCAAGTAATGCCTCATAAGTCAACTTGGGTATTAACTGATTAATGGTGGAATCTGGCCAGGATTCCAACCAAAAGGATCTGTCTCTGGAAGCGTCTAGAGTTTGATCCTTGTACAATGTTCTTTGAAGTTCTGCTCATTCAAATTACTGCACGTCTGTAGTTGGCTTCCTTATTGGAGGCAATTTCTTGTTTCTTGTTGCATTTGGTATTGGCTACCAATGTGTTAATGTGTTAAATTCTTCAATCAGTTGTCCTTGTGGCAATAAAGCATCCAATTTATCAGGCGGGTGTCAAAGCAGTTTTGTTTATGCATTTTCCCCTTGCATTATGCAATTATGAGGAACAGCATGGTGGCTCAGTGGTTAGCACTGCTGCCTCACAGTGCCAGGGAACCAGGTTTGATTCCAGCCTTGGGTGACTGTCTGTGTGGAGTTTACATATTCTCCCCGAGTTTGTGTGGGTTTCCTCTGGGTGGTCCCATACTTCAAAGATGTGCAAGTTAGGTGAATTGGCTATGCTAAATTGCCCATTGTCAAGGGTAAATATAGGATAATAATAATAATAAGGTAGGGGAATGGGTCTGGGTGGGTTTCTCTTCAGAGGGTTGGTGTGGACTTGTTGGGCCAAAGGGCCTGATTCTACTCTGTTGGGATCCTATGTAAATTTCACTAAGACATGGCTAATTGCTTGAGTCTCTGTGTAACAGCTTGTCTTTGCTCCTTAACAGTTTATTCCAGAGTTATTGCTGTGTGTAATTCATTCAGTCCATGAACAGTTATTAAAGTTCTGAAGTCTATAATATCACATACCTGTCCTGTAATGTGATGACCAAAACTGAACATAATACTCTAGTTGTGGCCTCACCAATGTCTGATACAATTTCACCATTATTTCCATTCTTTAGTATTCAGTACCTCTGTAAATGAAAGAGAGCTTTCCATCTGTCTTCTCTACAACCTTATCTGTACTGCTACTTTTAGGGATCTGTGCACTGCAAGTTCCAATATTTCATACATGTAGGCAGTAGCACATTTCAAAGTTCAACTCTTTTCAGTTAGAAGTGTTGAAGGTGATGTATAAGTTCTCCAGATTTTGAAAAGTTCCTATCAACTGTAAAGTATTAAATAGAACCTGGATGTTTAAGAAGGGAGGATGAGGTTAAATGTAAAACCACTCACCAATTAGTTTGATGTCAGCAAAAGGGAAAATGTCCAAAACGACATATGTGTTCTTGTTCATAACCACCAAACATTAGAATGCAAATTCAGCAAACAATTGGGAAGCTAAATAATATGTTGATCTTCATCACAAGAGGATTTGAGTACAGGGTAAAGATATATTGTCACAATAGGCCTTTGGTGAGACTACATCTAGATTATTGTGTATAATTTTGGTCTCCTTTTCTGAGAAAGGATATATTTGGTTTGAAGGGAATGCTAAAGGGGTTTACCAGATGAATCTTTGGAATGGTGAGATTGTCTTCTTGGGAGAGATTGAGGAACAGGACCTATGTTCTGTTCTATGAAGAATGAGAAGTAATCTCATTGAAACTTACAAAATTCTTACAAGATGTGACAAGGTGGATGTAAATAAAATATTTGCCCTGGCTGGGTCGCTCTAGTAGCAGGGCACATGATCTCAGAATAAGGGTTTCGGTCATTTAAGACTGAGATAAGGAGAAATTTCTTTATTCAGTGATCTCTACTTCAGAGGACTGTGAAAACTCAAGCATTGAGCAGGTTCAAGGTAACCTTTAATGATATCAAGGCAAATGAATTCAGCAAAATGGTCTTGAAGTAGATTTTCAGCCATGATAAATTGAATGGCGCAATCTGCTCAATGTTCTTTGTTCCTGGAAGCAACCTTCATTTTCTGGATTTCCCAAGATTTGCCTCATTAGGTTCAGACATTTGAGGAAAAGGACTCAGTGTACCTAGACTCTTCGGAGAAGATAGGTATCCTTTCAGACAGGTTCAGGAAGCTCTTTGTTGAGATTAGGTGCCATTTGGGAGAGACCATCTACCTTTTTGCTGTGAACTGAGCATACCTTTGAGATTGTGAAAAACAGACATGGGATCTGTTTAAAAGGTAAGAAAGTCTGTGGAACTGGTAAGTCATTTAAATCTCCTGCTATCTACATTTTGAGAAAGCAAACAGTTTGTAGTTTAAAAAGAAGTTCTTCCAACTTTAACAGGTGGTTGTTGACATATGGCTCAGGATTATGATTCTAAAATTGGTGTTGTTTCACTGCTTCCATATTTATCATTATTAAGTGTGCCAGAGGAAGTGGTGGAGATGGATATAATTACACCATTTAAAAGGCATCTGAATGGGTTCATGAATAGTTTAGGATATCTGGTTGGCATGGATGAGTTGGACTGAAGGGTCTTTTCCATGCTACATAACTCTGTAACTCTACAATTGGAAGGCTTGGAGCTTCACAGCTTGACTAACAACTCCAAGTGTTTGTAAAGAGATTACCTGTTTTCAATGTGGGGCTTTTCTTGTTATATTCATGGGATCAAGTAATTGAAAAGAATACTTGTTCCATAAGGGATTAAGTGTTTGAAGGAATGTTTGTTTTTATGAGTAATTAAGTGCTTAAAGATATTCAGATGTTTTGAAGAGGTTTTTACCAATAAGAATATAATAGATACTTCAAACTTCATTTTATTTTCTCTCAGTATAGTTAATGTATTCAGTCTGTGGGTGAACACTGCATTTGTTGGCAGGGAGGATGTAATGGAAATCATGGTGAATGGGTATAGGTGGCACTGGGTTATCATGAAGTCTATAAAGTATGTATGGTGGCATGATTTGGCATGGATGGGGCATGGGGAATGTCTAGAGATGAGGGCATGTGAGGGGCTAGGGTGTGAGAGCTTTTTTTTTAATATTTATAGTAAATGCAATTGTAGCTCTGCAGCCCATGGTGCTGCCTCCAAACAGGGGCAGTGGGCTTATTTTCAATTAGCACCCAGAAAGAAAGGTCCCACCTATGGGGAAGATTGTCCTTGGATGAGTTTGAATCATTGGCAAATTTCCTACTCTGTGCACTTGACTCAGTCTTTTCTCTCAGGACCCAAACTATCACATTTCTGTTACACTTATTAATGCCTATCAAAAGAGGGGCTTGTTTGAGGAGTTTGCAGAGGCTGCCACACCTTCATCCACTACTTGCACTGCATAAGTGGTGTTTTTATCCATTGGTATGCATGTGGGCCATGTGGAAATGCAGTAGAAGCCTAAAGTGCTCCCAGCCTTGGTTAATCAGTGTATGTTGGTGAGACCTCTTCTGGAGTACTGTGTGCAGTTCTGGTCACCCTGTTATAGGAAGGATATTGTTAAACCCGACATAGTTCAGAAAAGATTTACCAGGACGTTTCCAGGAATGGAGGATTTGAGCTATAAAAATAACCTGCAAAAGACTTGGACATTTTTCATTGGCTGGTAGGAGGTTGGTGGGGTGACCTCATTGAGGTTTATGACATCATGAGGGGCAGAGATAAGGTAAATGACAAAGGTCTTTACCCTAGGGTGAGGGAGTTCAAAACTATGGGGCATATTTTTAAGGTGAGAGGAGAAAGATTGAACAAGGACATGAGGAGCAACATTTTTACATAGAGAGTGGTTCGTGTACGGAATGAACTGCCAGATAAAATGGTGCATGCAGGTACAGTAACAATATTTAAAAGATATTTGGATAAGAGCATGACTAGGAAAGGTTTAGAGGGATATGGGCCAAACACACACAGGTGGGACTAGTTTAGTTTGGGAACATGGTCGGAGCGGCTTGGTTAGACCAAAGGTTCTGTTTCCATGCTGTATACCTCTATATGTCTGCATCAGCACTATTTATATGTACTTCTCCCCCATGTGGCACTATTCAGAGCCCAGAGGACAGCCGGTAATTCTTCCCATTGAAGTGCCACTCTGGTGTTTGCCACTCATATTCCATCAGGGCACCCTTCTACCCTCCAAACAACTTGCATCCTCATAATGTCTCGATCATCACAAGTAAATTTCAACATGCTGGAGCCACTATCAAGATGAGAGGACAGCTGCTTTGAACAGGGATTACGAGAAATTCCTTCATTGTGAGGGATGTAAATATTTCAGTATTGTACACATCAGGGAACTGGAAAAGCTCGATCTGTGAGTACATTCAAGCTGAGGGAGTAAATATTCGATCCTAAGCGTAGCAAGGGGTATGGGAGTCTGTCAGGAAAATGAAATTGTGGTCAAAGATCAGCCATAATATTTTTATGGGGGAGCAGCCTTAAGAGGCTGAATGGCATATTCCTACCTCTATTTATTAACTTCATGTGCAGAGAGGAGCATTAATTACAGCAGGAGCAATTAAAATTCCTTTACTCCCAAGAACATGACATTAATTTTCACTCCTGTGTTGCTATGGATGAAATAATACCTTTGCTTCGGATGAGCTTAGCTCATAGAGCATTGCAGGCCCACCTCCCTCCCCTCTTTAAAATAGGCCTCTTGGAACAAGCAGAATTTTCATTAGGGAGCAATCCCATTTATTTCAAAACACCAGAACTAGGGAAATCAGGGACAGAGAATCCTAGTAGAAAATTAGCTGCAATAGTCTTTAGGGAATGTGAGAAAAATGACAGAGAAAAACTGTACAATTATTCTGGGTCACTTCCATCTGAATATTGACAACATAAAACACTGACCAGCAAAAATGCTTGCATTGTGTGTTGCTATTTTCCTGCCATTCCCTATTCTCCTATGGCTCTGGAAGACTATTGTTAGCAGTTTCTAGGTGCTGGGGACTAGAGGTGCTGGGCACAAGTCTAGAGAAAGCTAATAACCCACAGGATGGTGGGAATAACATTGATTAAGCCAGCATTTATTGTGTATCCCTAATTGCCCAAAGGGCAGTTGAACAGTCAAGGGTCAAGATTGGAGTGGTGCTGGAAAAGCACAGCAGGTCAGGCAGCATCCGAAGAGCAAGAAAATCGACATTTCGGACAAAAGCCCATAATCAGGATGGCTTTTGCCCAAAACGTCAATTTTCCTGCTCCTCAGATACTACCTGACCTGCTGTGCTTTTCCAGCACCACTCCAATCTTCACTCTGACCTCTAGCATCTGCAGTACTCACTTTGGCCGAGTTGAAGAATCAAGCACATTGCTCTGAGTCTTGGAGTCATACGTAGGCCAGACCAGGTGAGGATGACAGTTTCCTTCCCTAAAGGACATTAATGAACCAGGTGGGTTTTTCACCACCAATAGACAACAGATTCATGGCCATTATTAGACTCTTAATTCCAATTTGTTAAACTGAATTCAAATTCCACTATCTGCTGTGGTAGGATTTGAAGCTGGATCCCTAGCACATTACTTAGGCCTTCAGGTTAATAGGTTTAGTGATAATATCACTAGGCCTCGCCTCCCCTATGAGCTGACCCTCTGTAATTTAATTCTGGGAGCACTGTTAATTGCTTTTATGCAAGAATTCTGCCCCAACCAAAGGATTTGCCCCATCTCGGAGAACTGCTGGCCACAGAGCTGTAAGCCCTGCAATGCTAGGTGGGAATAGTGGCTACAACTCAGGTTACAAGTGAGCCTGGTGGAGAGGCGCCTATTCATAAGTCCAGGGTATTATGGAGAGTTAGGTCAGCAGGTGGTGAGATGGGGAGGGGAAGTGCAAGCATGGCTAGATTTCTGAGACTGGCTGGGATGGTGGGGAGAAAGAGGCAATGGGAGAGGGATCACCTTTAGGATGGAGGAGTGCTTCTGATGGGTACAGAGGGCCTGCAAAGGGTTTTCTTCCACACCGTCACAGCTAACACCACTCTGCTTTCCACTTGCTGCTGGTCTATCACTACCAAAGATACAATAGCGGCGAGGGTGGATGACGGCCAAGGGCATTTTTCATTGTATGGTTGGACATGGGAAGAGCACTTAATTAGGCAGGATACGAGCACATACATTAATGACCTAGATGAAGGAACTGAGGGGCTTGTTGCTAGGTTTGTAGATGATACAAAGATAGGTGGAGGGACAGGTAGTGATGGGGAAGAGGGGAGACTGCAGAAGGAATTAGACAGGCTAAAAGAGTGGCCTAAGAAGTGGCAGTTGGAATACAATGAGGAAAAGCATGAGGTTGTGCACTTTTGTGGGAAAAATGGAAGCATAGACTATTTTCTAAATGGGAAAAGGCTTTGGAAATCTGATGCACAAAGGGTCTTAGGAATCCTAGTTCTGGATTCTCTTGAGGTTAACATATGAATTCAGTTAGCAGTTGGAAGGCAAATGCAATGTTAGTATTCATTTCAAGAGGGCTAGAATGCAAGAACAGAGAGGCATTACTGAGGCTGAATAAGGCTCTGATCAAACCACATTGTGAGCAGTTTTGAGACCCATATCTAAGGAGGGGGTCCAGAGGAGGTTAACAACCATGATCCCATAGATGAAAGCTTGTCATATGAGGAGCGGTTGAGGACTCTGGCCTGCATTCAATGGAGTTTAGAAGGATATGGGAGGTCTCACTGAAGCTTACAGAATACTGAGAGCCTGGATAGAGTGGACATGGAGAAGATGCTTCCACCAGTAGGAGAGACTAGACCCGAGGGACAACCCTTTAGAACTGAGACGAGAAGGAAGTTCTTCAGCCAGAAGTTGGTGAATCTGTGGAAGTCATTGCCACAGAGGGCCATGGAGGCCAAGTCATTGAGTGTATTTAAGACAGAGATAGATAGATTTTTGGTTATAAGGGAATCAAAGGTTATTGGGAGAAGGGAGGAGAATGGGGTTGAGAAACATATCAGCCATGTTTGAATGGTGGAGCAGATCGATGGGCTGAATGGCTTAATTCTGCTCCTCTATCTTTGAGTCTTATGATTCTGTGCCTGAACCATCCCACCTTCCTGGCTCTGCCAGAATTCAAGTGATAGAAAGTGAGGACTGCAGATGGTGGAGGTCAGAGTCGTGAATGTGGTGCTGGAAAAGGAAGCTGGTCAGGCAGCATCTGAGGAGCAGGAGCAGGAATCCTGATGATGGGCTTATGCCAAAAATGTCAACTCTCCTGCTCCTCAGATGCTGCCTGATCTGCTGTGCTTTTCCAGCACCACACTCTCTACTCCACCAGAATTCAGACAGGGCCTAGAAAGCTTCTGGTCAGATTTCCCATCCTACTGCCAATTAAGATCCTTTCATGACCAAGTAATGACCATTTGGGAGTCTCAGTGGTGGGCTTGCCTGTCAACATGCAACTGTTGTCAGCGTGGTATTGCCCATGGGTAAGGGGAAAGTGAGTCAATTATTCATAGGCTTTCAATATCTGAAGGACACAACTTCAGAGGTGAGTCACCTGTTGAGACCCACCCATATGTCCTTTCTGCCAACCTGTGAAAGCAAACCCGGCATTACTCCACTGTGGTCAGGTTGTTCCTTGGGTGGTTATCACTGCAGCAGCAACCAGTACCTCCCCAGTGGAACTGCTGTTCAAAAAAGAGTTGCCAGCTTTTAAATGCCCAGTAGCTGTGGGAAGGTAGGGGTTTCCGACTCCAGGGTTTCTTGATACTTGGAAAGATCTGCTGGTGGCCAACTGTTAACTGTCTGTCTGCCACATGTTACAGGTGGGTCTTTCCAACAGAGGCAAAGTATGTCTCTTGCTGGATGTCTCACCAAAATTTGAGACCTCTAACATTTGAAATTTAACCTGTCACTGTGGCTCAATGAGTCAAAATTTCACCTCTGAGTCACATGGTTATAGGTTTGAATCCTGCTCCAGGACTGAGCACAACAATCCATGTTAACATTCCATGCAGGACTGAGGGACTGCTGCACTGCCAATGGTGCTGTTTTCTTCAGATGGAATCTTAAACTGAAACTCTCTCTACTGTTGCAAGGGAACAGAAAAGATTGCATAGCACTATTTTGGTGCCTAACGTAGGAATTATCCCCAGTGTGCTGACTAACATTTATCCCACACTTAATAGCATAAAACAGATTATTTAGTGATTATCATATCGCTGAGTATGAGTTTTGCTGTGTACAATATGGCTGTTGCATTTACTACAACAGAGACTATATCTCAGAAGTACTTTATTCATTGGCTATAAAGCAATTTAGATAGTTGAGTCATCATGAAATGCACTACATAAAAGCAATTCAGTCTTTTCTTTCCCTCCTGGGCAAAAATATTGATGGAAGTTTTGTAACATGCAGCCTGGTTTTTCAGGAATAATAACTATTAATGCAGCAACATCTTTAAACTCATTGTTGAAACATCCACAGTAAAGCAGAGTGACAGGGAAGTAGAAAGTAAAATCAGATCAAATGTTATTTAATTTTTGTCCCATTAATACGTTTCCTGATACTTCAATATCCATGTCAATTTCACAGCACATGGGTATTGAATATAATTGAAGTGATCTGACAGCGAAGGCAGAGGAAAGTGAAAATTCAAACAAACTGATGAAAAGAACATGTTCTGCTTCAAACTGGCTTTTGTTTCAATCTGGTTGTTCTTCCCTCTTTAAGGCCTGCCATTGGTGGCCGTGCCTTCAGTATAGACCTAATCTCTGAAATACCCACCATGAAGTTGTCAGCCAGTTTCTCTTTTGCAAGTGCACTCCCTTAACCAACTTGTACAACCAAGTTCTGTGAAGCACCTTGCAAGGTTTCAGTGTGTTAAAAGTACTACCCAGATATAAGTTGTTGGCACTATTATTTGCTATTTGATTGTACTAAGACAAGATGCACAGTGATGCAAGCATTCATTTAGGTTATGGAAAGTTTGATGGGAAGAGGAAGATTTTTGATATATTTTACACTGCTCTTTCGGCGCATTAAATGTACAAACTGATTATTTTCCTCAAGTATCTGTCTGGCATTGCCAGTGTACCTGATCTTGTTCTTCATGCTACAGTCATATAATTGGGAATATAACCATAAAGCTCTTCACTGGGGCGTCTACTGTCAGCCATTTCCTGACGAGTTGAAGTTGTGAATAGCTGATTGTAATTTATGATGCAGTACTGAACACATACTCATCTTTGTTGACATGTGTACATGATTGTCGAACACCTCTCCAATAATACTGCTTTTGTACAGAAGAATCATATACCTTAACCACAACCAGAGTCCCTCATTGCTCAGTAGCCGTCCTGACCCTTGTCTTTAGTGTTGAAATAGAGCCAAGGTGTTGGATTTATGAAAAACAGAAGGGTCATGCATCTCCCATGATTTTATTAACTCATGTGCCTAAAGCCAGGCATATCTTCACAAGTATTATTCTCTTTATAAATCATAGAATCTACAAAGTTCATTCATATTTGTGCCAGATCTTTCAGGGACTTATCGAATGAAACCACTCCTTTGTTCTTTCCCCATAGACCTGCAAATATTTTCTTTTTGCGTATTATTCTACTTCTCTTTAAATGCTATCTATGAATCAACTCCTTCTGCCATCTCGAGCAGCATTATTCTGGATCATAATTTGGAGATGCCAGTGTTGGACTGGGGTGCACAAAGTTAAAAATCACACAACACCAGGTTATAGTCCAACAGGTTTAATTGGAAGCACTAGCTTTCGGAGCGCAGCTCCTTCATCAGGTGGTTGTGGAGGACACTATTATAACAAACAGAATTTATAGCAAAAGTTTACAGTGTGATGTAACTGAAATTCTACATTGAAAAATACCGTGATTGTTTATTGAGTCTTTCATCTGTTCGAATGCCATGATAGTTTCACTTCTTTCAGGTATAAATCGCAAAACTTTTTTTAAAAGTTACATTCTCAGGTTAACTGTAACAATTGGTGTTAGCCAGACAATATGTTGA
>NC_057721.1:60218598-60255255 GCF_004010195.1 Chiloscyllium plagiosum | reverse complement strand
TGTATGTTTTAGGAGTGTCTGTGTGTGTGTATAGTGCAATGGTGGTCACCTGTTGTGTGACATGAACCCAAGGTCCCGGTTGAGGCCCTTCCTGTGTGTTCCGTACCCAGAGGGAGGGCCTCAACAGGGACCTAGGGTTCATGTCACACTACAGGTGACCACCATTGCACTATACACACACACAGACACTCCTAAAACATACACACACACGCGCGCGCACTCCTATACACACACATACACATGTATACACAGACATGCACAGATAATCACACACACCCTTACAGACACACACACTCCCACACTCACATAAGCATCCTCTCACAGACTTCGACCACTCTACACTCACACACACATATAAACTCTCTCTCACACTCACAAACCCCCACCCGAGACACACACACACATATACATATACGTTTGTGGGGTGAATTTGTACTTGCAGAGTTACATTGTACTTTGCTCAAAAACTGCATGAATTCATGTAAGACTCTGCTATCTCGCTTTTTAGATTAGAATCAGTCTAAACATTATGGCACAGACAGGGAACACAGAGGGCTAATACCTTCAACATATTGTCTGGCTAACACCAATTGTTACAGTTAATCTGTGAATGCAACTTTTTAAAAAAGTTTTGTGATTTATACATGAAAGAAGTGAAACTATCATGGTATTCGAACAGATGAAAGACTCAACAAATAATCACGGTATTTTTCAATGTATAATTTCAGTTACATCAAACTTTTGCTATAAATTCTATGTCTTACAATTGTGTCCACCACAACCACCTGATGAAGGAGCAGCACTCTGAAAGCTAGTGCTTCCAATTAAACCTGTTGGACTGTAACCTGGTGTTGTGTGATTTTTAACCTGGATCATAATGATATGTTATTTTTAAAAAGTTTCCTTATCACATCATAGAATCCCTACAGTGTGGGTGCAGGTGATTCAGCCCATTGAGTTCACAGCAATCCTCTGAAGAGCATCCCACCCAAATCCAAGCCCCTATCCTATCCCTGTAGCCCACACTTCCCATGGCTAATCCACCTAGCCCGCACATCCCTCTGCACAATGGGCAATTTTGCATGGCTAATCCACCTAATCTTCACGTCTTTGGACTATGGGAGGAAACTGGAGCACCTGAAGGAAACCCAAGCAGACACAGAGAGAATGTACAAATTCCACACAGACAGTCACTCAAGGGTGGAATCAAACACAGGTGCCTGGCACTGCAAGCTCATCCCTCTCCGTTCCTTGCCAAGTATCTCTAATATCGACTTTCTACTTATTGGCCATCTCTCCAGTACTTTCTTCTCATTTACTCTTTAATACCCTTTATACTTTTAAGCACCTCTATAAATTGTTTTCTTAAATATCTCGCTCTAAAGAGGATATACACTGTTTACTGAAGTTCTGCACATGAATATTCATCTAAAGGTTACTTTGAAGATGTCAGTGGATAAATCGTTAACTTTTGTTTGTGTTTAAAATAAGTCATTGTTCACTAATATTTCCACCAGGTGATATGTAGGTAAAACACATTTTAATTGAGGAATGCAATCAACATCATCCAATTTTACCTGGAGATATGCTGAATCCTCTGTTGTGTTAGGTATCAGTGAAAATAGGCACATAACGTACCTGCCTGTTTTATAGTCACTGACTTGTTAAAATCCACATGACTCACACTTTTTTTGCATCTCCTCTATATCTAGCGCACAGAAAAAGTGTGGGTGCAGGTGATTCAGCCCATTGAGTTCACAGCAATCCTCTGAAGAGCATCCCACCCAAATCCAAGCCCCTATCCTATCCCTGTAGCCCACACTTCCCATGGCTAATCCACCTAGCCCGCACATCCCTCTGCACAATGGGCAATTTTGCATGGCTAATCCACCTAATCTTCACGTCTTTGGACTATGGGAGGAAACAGAAAAAGTATATCGGATTTGTAGATTTTATTTTGCATTTCCACATTCCAAGGTCACATCTGTGTTGAGAGCCTACGTCAGAGAAAATGAATTGGGGATAATGGATTATTAGACAGATGACAGGCAGTATTCTCCCATTGTAAGTGCTAATGAAGGAGGAAATGATAATTTGCACATTTAGTTATGTAATCTTTACTGCTCCATTTCCTATAGTTTCTCCTTTAGGTGGCCAGCACAAATATCTGATGCTTTTCCATAACTACTGTTCATGAAATTATTGGAGACAGCAGGATACCTTTGGCGAGTACTTGTTAACCTTCAAAAGAGAAGTGAATATGTATCTGAACAGAAAGCTTTGAACGGAAGTGGGTGAAAGAGCAAGAGAGTGGCGACCAAAAATAACTTTAAAGTGAGCTGGTATGGCTGAATTTTATCCTTCCCATCTCTACCGTGAAGAAAGCTCTCTTGCTGAAAGATGATCTATCTACTGGCGAAGGGGAGAACTAGTTAAGCTCACTCAATGACCTGGTAGCTGAGTGAAGGTATCAGTGATATAAAAGTAGAACTTGCAGCTATCGGGTATCCAATAATCTACTTGTACTTCCAGTCGACAATGTCAGGAATTGTTGGTGTCACCTGGTCTCAATTGTATATTTTTTCACTATTTGTCATTGGATTCCATCTATGAGTAGAAGACATATTAAATCAGTCATGATTTTGTTCAAATGGAGGCAGATATTTGATATTTGCAACCAAGCCATGTGCTGTACAAATTGCAACTGTAAAGTTTGAAGGTGACTTCATCATCTTTTCAGACCGACTCAATTTCTGAAGCAGTCAGCAGAAAGAATGTTGCTTCTGAGTGATGATTCCCATCCAGACTGTACACAATCCTTCTAAATGACCGTGTGTGAATGACTGTGCAAAAAAAAGAAACGAAGGGGGCCAAAGACTTAAACAAATTTCCTGAACACTGCAAAAAGAAAAAGTTCATTAGTCTTTCGGAATGTCTGCCCACTCCAACAACGTGATTACAAATTCTGACTGTCCATGCTTACCTCTGATTTCTCACATGCAATATAAAGCTGACTTTTACTTGTTTCTTATCAATCCACTTTGACTGCATTTTTATAGCTTCGCCTATATACCTTTTCATTTTTAAGGGGTTGTTTTATCATTCTTTTTTTCAATTTGTTTCAGAAATGTTGCTGCTGCTACACATGCTCCTTGGTGTCAGTAAATGCAGCCACAGTCTTTTGGATAAAAATCTCTTAAGATCTGACACATTGAGCTCAGGCAGAAATGTTCTGATCAAGGGCAGCACAAACTCTGCTGATGCAAATTAAAAGTACTATTTTTGGCATCAGCAGACATGCTGGAACAATGCAACAATCTTACAGTATAATGTTGATAATAATTGATATCAAATTGCACAAGAAACAAGGTACACTTGAAGGGTATGAGTTTCTGCAGATCAAAGAACCTGTGCCGGTGTAATGTTGAATTGAAGTGCTATCTTTTAATCATTTGTGACAATATTTGAAAGTACCTAACTAACAGGGAGAAATTACCTGTCTGTAGGACAAGCTGTTAACTAATTCATGGCAGCTTATTTGTTTTATTTGGATGCTGTTTTATTTTAGCAACTTTGGCTTCCCAGAAAAAAGAATCAAAAGGCAAATCAATGACATAATGTCACAGAAGCATGGAAATTAGGAGGAGGAGTAGGCCATTCAGCCTTTCGGGCCTGCCCTACCGTTCGATCTGATCATGGCTGATCATCAAGCTCAGTAGTTTGTTGCTGCTTTGCCTCAAATCCTTTGATCCCTTTAGCTAGTTATAGTCATTTCACTGCATGATCAGACTGAATTAGTATCCAACATGTAATGCTTTGTTATTTCAAGGGGGAAAAAAATGAAGCATCTTCTGAATATATATTTACCAGCATCATTTCAACCTCAATTTATACACCTCTCCTCTACCCAACCAACCTGAACACATTCAATCAGTTTGCCAAGTATGCAAACAATTCATGAAACATGCTACGACTCCCAGATGGCTCTATATTTGGCACCAACGTAATTTAACACTTGCTACATTTAGTTAGCCATTTGGAAGTGTTTCCTTTTTGGAAGTTTTTCATGTTTCCACAGCAGGCCAGGTGGCTTTCAAGGACCGTCCTCCAAGATGGTAAATGTAATGCGTCTGGAGCAGAGGGTCTGCCAGCAAAGCCTGAAGAAGACCTCACACAGATGATCAGTTTTTGGATTGAATTGCAATCATGGACAAATGTTCCTTCTGGAAAAAAAACAAAAGAACTGCGGATGCTGTAAATCAGGAACAAATGAGGGAATTGCTGGAAAATCTCAGCAGGCCTATCAGCATCTGTAACGAGAAATCAGAGTTAATGCTTTGGGTCCGTGACCCTTCCTCAGTTCTGAGCAAGGGTCACTGAACCCAAAGCCTTAACCCTGATTTCCCTTCACAGGTGCTGTTGGAGCTGCTGAGCTTTTCCAGCAAATGTTCCTTCTTGTTTGCTATAGGCATAGCATCTCTACAATGAGGGAAAACCACAGGCAGTCAACTTACAATAAAGACACGTATACACAAGACTGAGGTCCTGTGAGCACAGCACATGCTTTAAGGAATGGGAGCTGAGATTGAAGTGTTGCAGAGCCATATAGAAAAATATCTTCTGAAAGAGGAACGCAAGAATGTTCAGAAAATTGCGTGAGCTACTGAAGGACACTGCAAAAGACCAAAAAAGTAAGTCTCAACTCAAACACTGGGTGCGTCAACAATGGCAGCAACTTTTCCTGGTACTGTCAAAATAAAAGGTGATATCGACCAGAACTGGCAGATCTTTCATACTCAATGACTAAGCTATGAAATCAAACAGATGTAATTAACAATCCAAAAACCTAAGAGTAGCTATACACTTAACACTATATGGGAGAGTCTGTTTAAAAGTGTATTCCACTACAAACGTCTCTGAATAACAGGAAAAAGAAACAGGTTGCAGAAATTTTGAAAGCCATGTAAATGTGCTTTGAACCCCAAGTGACCATAACTAATGAATGAGACCTGTAACATTTAAAGTGCAAAAGACCTTATTGATACATATATGACTTTATTAAGACAGCTCATAGAAACTAGTGAATTCATGCACCTGAAAGATGATATCATCTAAGATAGAATTACCTTAGGAATAGGAAATCCTACTATAATACTGTGACTGCTGAAGGAAGAGAATATGATTGTCAAAAACCTTACACATGCACGCAGTAGGTCAGAACTTATCAATCAACATCGAGAGCATGGGAGAACAGGAGAGTTTGCCCACAATATGGAGATGTAGTCCAGGTTTCGGCACTGGGTTCATAAGTAGCTCAGTCCTGCTCACTGTTGCAGTCCAGACCTTTCAAGTGCAACAAGGTGGGGAAAAGCAAAGAAGGGTCACCTGAAACATGTAAGTCGAAGGACAAGTTGCACATATTGCGGAAGTCGTCACTTAAAACAAAAGAAAGTATCTCCGACTTGGAAATAATCGTAATTTAACTGCAAGCTTCTGAACAAACCACTCTCACTCAAGTGTTAGAGTGGGAAGCTTTCAAGCAAACCTATAAAAATGATGGCTACAACGATGTCAGATGATGAGTCTGACAAATCAGAGAGATTTCAAGTGGACATTCAGACAATTCAATCTACTCTTTACAGCATGTGGGCAATGCCAATCTAAAGGGCTAAAATGGATCATAACTGATGAAGACAATAAAACAAGCGTGACAAATGAATATGAAGTGACAATTAGACAATGGTCCTTTCTGCAACATTATGAATTTCATAGACCTGTCAATAATTATACCAGATGGTGATCCAAAAGCGAAACCCTCAAAAGTGGCTTTTCATTGTGTTTAATGTCAGGAATTTCAGGTCTTAAGCCTAATCATTGCAGATAGCATTTAAACTGTTTAGTCCTCTCATGTGAGCATTGTCCCATCACAGAGTCTCAACTTTACTTTTGAGTGTTAGAGTAGGAAGCTTTCAAGCAAACCTATAAAATGATGGCTACAAAGATGTCAGATGATGAGTCTGACAAATCAGAGTGATGTCAAGTGGACATTCAGACAATTCAATCTACTCTTTACACATAATCTTACACATGCCAGCGGAGATTTACAGTGTTTTGCAGGCTATACCAACTGACAAATAACACGCAACAGAGAGAATCCAACTGTAGCACTACAAAGGAAACCTCATGCTGAAGGCAAAAAAGAAAAAAAAGTCAGACACATCTAATGCAAAAAATGGAAAGAGCTTTCTAATGCAACAGTGGAATCAGCTGAGAAACTTTCAAAACATCAAGCAAATAATTTCAAGCAGCAGACTTTGGAAGAAAAGCCAACAACTTGCTTATATACCTCAGAAGACAAACATTTTTTAGATTATGAATGCCATGCATATAAATGAATGGACAGAAGTAGGACTAACTAGAATAGCCACATTTGTTAATGCATGAGAACTATACATAGATATACATAGAAGAATACAGCGCAGTACAGGCCCTTTGGCCCTCGATGTTGCGCCGATCCAAGCCCACCTAACCTATACTAACCCACTATCCTCCATATACCTATCCAATGCCCGCTTAAATGCCCATAAAGAGGGAGAGTCCACCACTGCTAACCTTACAGCCTGTTTTATACTGTATTTCAATGTCCTTCCTACCGAAGTGCATCACCTCACACTGCTCTGCATTAATCCTCATCTGCCATAAACCTGAAAACTACACCAATGTGTCACTGTCCTGTTGGAGTTCCACACTGTCCATCACAAACATTATAATTCTTCCAGGTTTAGTATCTGCATATTTTGAAATTGTCCTACAGTCACACACCACACAGAAATACCGATTCACTCACTATTGTGAGGAAGTGCACTATTCACACACTCCCTGAGGACAGACTTAAATACTGACACCCACCAGACAAAGCAAGTGAAATGCTGACAAGGTCACCCTGGAGCAAGAGAAATACCGACAGACATTCCATGTCTGTATTAGTTTCTGCGTATTAATGAGTTTCTCTAAATCTCTGTATCAGTGTGTGTGTGTATATCTGTGTGTGTCTGCGTGGGACGAGTCTGGCAGTCACTATGGTGCTTACAGTGATGTAATATCCACCTGACACGAGTTCTGAGGAAGGGTCACTCGACCTAAAACGTTAACTTTCATTTCTGTCCACAGATGCTGCCAGACCTGCTGAGCTTTATTTTGCTGTCAGTCTCTGCTCGTCTCCCCCCAGCACTGTACAGCTTGGAGTGGAGGGTAAAAATCATCAGAGATTCAGTTTACGAGGGACAGAGGGAGGGCAGCAGCTCACAGCATCATCAACAAACACACACACACACACACAAACACACAGACAGTCACAGGCACACAGACACACACACACTCAGAGAAATAGACACATAACATGTGCAGAGAGATAGATACACACAGAGGGGCACACAGATATACATATAAACGCACACAAATAGACAAGTGCGGACAGAAATGCGCAGATACATGCTTGGACATACAAACACACTTGGAGTCAGAGAGTTACACTGAGTGTTTGTAAACAGACCTATCGGCCCATACAGTCCATGCGGATGATAATCTCAATCTAAGCCAGTCCCACTTGCATGTGCTTGGATCATATTTTCCTCATCCGCAAACTTGCTTACCCAACCTTCTAACCCCTCTTCCAGGTCATTTATAAAAATGACAAACAGCAATGGTCCCAAAACAGATCCTTGCGGAACACCGCTAGTGACGGCACTCCATGAAGAAACTTTGCCATCAACTACTACCCTCTGTCTTCTTCCATCCAGCCAATTCCTAATCCAAACCTCCAACTCACCCTCAATGCCATACCTCCGTATTTTTTGCAGTGGTCTACCATGGGGAACCTTATCAAACGCCTTACTAAAATCCATATATACCACATCTACCGCTTTCCCCTCATCAACCTCCTTTGTCACCTTTTCAAAGAATTCAATAAGGTTTGTGAGGCACGACCTGCCCTTCACAAAACTATGCTGACTATCCTTGATCACATTATTCCTATCCAGATGTGCATAAATCCTATCCCTTACAATTCCCTCTAAGACTTTGCCCACAACAGAAGTGAGACTCACCGGCCTATAGTTACTATAGTTACTGTTATTTGTATAATGTGTAACTTGAGTAACTTATGAATAGATCATGCAAATTTGTTTTTATTAATTTACTGTGAAAGAGGGGATTGAAGCGCAATCATTTGTGGCCTGCAGTAGTCACATATGAAGATATAGTACACGTAAGGCTTTGGTTCTGTCGTCAGAAAACAGCAGGGAAAGAGCAGAACTAGGATATCCATTAGCAGTAGGTTTGTTACCTTGTTGATGTCTTCTGTTCCAATTTTGTTTTTGGGGGTGGGGGAATCACAAGTGGCCCTCACTACATGATGGTCCTGAGTTTTTACTTTAATGATGGAATTTTGCTGCCCCAGTCTTGGGGCAGACAGAGCTTTTGGGGAAGTTGGGACTGTCTGATTCAGTTTTTAGATTTCTTAATTGATTCTTCAGTGGGATTGGGGCATTGCTGGCAAGACCAATATATGTTGCCAATCCCAAATTGACCTTGAATGGTTTGTTCAGCCATTTTAGAGGGCAAGAAAGAGCCAATGACATTTGTGTTTGGGGCTAACCTTCATTCTTTCATCAAATGTTCACAACTGGATTACCGTTAGCTTCTCATCATTCAGCCAAATAACTCCAAATTCTTTCCTCTTCCCATTCTCTTCCTCACCATTACACGCAAATAAGGAACACCTCGACAACAAAATACATTGTTAGTATCAATGTTCTGCTCACGGGAGCTTACTGTGTGTAAATTGGCATCACCAAATAAAGAAATCAGGAAAAATGAATATGGAGCCTTTAGAAACCAAGAATCCAAGAAAATTGAGCTACATGGGTTTTTCCTCAAAAAGAATCTGATTAAAAAAATTCATTTTGACCACAGCAATATTCCTTGCCAAAATCAATAACTCACCACAACACTGACCTGAGCTGACAACATGACTTAATCTGTCACCATGC
Organism: Chiloscyllium plagiosum; assembly: GCF_004010195.1. NCBI lineage: Eukaryota > Metazoa > Chordata > Chondrichthyes > Orectolobiformes > Hemiscylliidae > Chiloscyllium > Chiloscyllium plagiosum. The sequence goes on along the minus strand of NC_057721.1, from coordinate 60,246,205 downwards.
TACAACCCATAGGCAACCTGTGCTCATGATCCTTCATGTCATGACGTTTGGTTATCCTGCACTATTGACAGCTGCCTCCCTTAGAGCAGAGGTTTTCAACTGATGTTCTGGGACAAAGTGCCTCAAACTTCTTGGGAAGCACAAACGTCCAATACTGTGCTTACGTGAAGATTCGGGAGCATGCACGTGCAGAGGAAGGAAAATCTGGTCATTATGCAGTCAGCTAGAACATGTACAGGACCAAATATTCAGTCTGAGCATGCACAGTGATTGAGGATTATGCCTCTGGGATGAGAAGAATAAAGAGGCGTGCAATTGAAACTGCATGTCTGGACATGTTTCCACATGAGCTCAGATTTTTAAGTGAATGTTTCTAGACTTTGCTTTTACTTAAGCACTGATCTAGATATTAGACTGGATTCTATGAAGAAAGAGATTTTTTTTGTCCAGAAAGGTAATTCTCTGTTAATTCAGTTGACGAATCTGAACCTGAAGGAAAAAAGGGAAAAAACACTGTTCAGAGACTGTAATGAGAAATATCTGTCCTTTGGATTTTCATGGAAAGGAGATGCCATTTGTCCTTACCTGAATGTATCAGCTGCAGAGCGAAATTGCAAATGCTGCAATGGTACCAGGTGAGGTAAGATGCCAATTAAGGATGAAACATCCATATCTTGTGAAAAGACACATTTAGTACCAAGAACTTAAGAGAACAAATTATTAAGCAGATCCAATGTCTAATGTCCGATGTCTAATGGAGTGTGTGCAAATATAGGTCAAAACTGGGCCTTTGGCAAAAGACAATGGCAGGGAGTCCACTTGACATGTTACCACCAGCATCATCAGCAGCAGATGCAGCTAGAAAGGTGCCTAGTCTCATATCCAAACATTGCAAAGAACTGCCAGAGAGGTTCGGTTCTACTTTCCCCTGAGAAATGTGGAAAACTATGACTGGCTACCTGATCCATTTGTGATTTTTTCATGAAAGATGAATTAAAAGGAAAAGAGCTATTGGTGGACCACTGAATGAAGCTGATGTTTGGAGAAATGTCTTTGTATGTGTTTTAGCTGATTGCGGTACATGAATATTTGACAATTTCTGACCATGCTATTGCTGTACTCTTACTGTTAGCCACAATATATCACTGTCAGCTCACATTTTCAACCCTGGCATACATGAAAGAAAACAGGAGGGAGTGCTTGTCAGTGGAGCAAGGTGGACCTGAGGCCCTTTCATCAGGTCCTCCCGAGATCAGAAACCTCTGCACCCTTCAGCAGGCCCAACTTTCCCAATAACCTGGTAAATTACAATTTACTAAATTTTGCATTTTGCTTTGATCCATTGCTTATGAATAGTCAGAAATAGTTGATTTGAGCAGATGTTGAAAATGTGCCTGTGCTCACAGTATTTTTGCCAGTAGATTTGAAAAAAAATAGTCTTTTTGATCTTTTTCTAGCTTGCTGTTTACACTTTGTTGAAAGCCCCTCAAGTAAGACCATTCCCATAGTAAACACAAGTAAATATGATGTTTATGAGCAACCAATTCTGCTGAAGAAAGTAGGTGTGCGATGGAATTATTTGTTTGATTAGATTTGATATCCTACAGCATGGAAATAGGCCATTTGGCCCAACAAGTCTGCACTGACCCTCCGAAGATTAACCCACCCAGACCCATTCCCCTACCCTATATTTGCCCCTGAGTAATGCACCTAACATTTTGGGCAATTTAGCATGGCCAATTCACCTGATCTGGACATCCTTGGATTATGGGAGGAAACCGGAGCAACTAGAGGAAGGCCACACTAACATGGGAAGAATGTGCAAACTCCACACAGACAGTGACCCAAAGCTGGAATCAAACCTGAGTCACTGCCACAGTGAGGCAGCAGTGCTAACCACTGAGCCACCGTGCCATTTTAATGAGATGTGTCTTGATACTAAAAAGGTCAGCTACCATTGTCTGAGACTATACTGTCCTTGCTCAGGCTATGCTGGATCTCTGTCTCTACCTTTACTAGAAGTGACTATTGCTGACTCTGGAAGTCCAATGAACTATTGGTTCCAAACAATTACACAGAATACTGACCTTACAGCTCTCTAGTACACTTAACACATCCACTTCTCCGAGTCCAAATAGCTTGTGACTGCTATTGTCAGTGCTACATCATCTTTTGCATCATGCTATTAACTCATGCATTCTTCTTATATTCCCAACTCATTTCACAATACTTCCATAAACTTTTCAAAATCAGGTCGCACTCTGAATCAGCTTTCCTGTAAGTTGCATGCTGATCCTATAAATAGTGACTTGTCTCTCTTGCAGCTGAACTTATGTTATTTTGTGAGTGGATAGCACATGACTTCAGTGGACTTGCATGGACCATGTATCCAGAACATCCAGGTGAAGTCAGAGTGAGTGCCCTTGATGTCAAAGCAGCTTTTGACCAAGTATGGAATCAAGGAGCCCTAACAACTGAAGTCAATAGGAATTAATTGGAGTTAAAGCTGACACATAGGAAAATGGTTGTGGCTGTTGGAGGTCAGTTATCTCAGCTTCAGGACAACACTGCGGAGTTCCTTGGGATAGTGTCAGTCTCAACTTTTCCGTCAATGTTCTTCATAACAGGGTCAATCGTAAGGTCAAGAAGACAGCTCACCAGCACCTTTGCCATGGCAATTAGGGATGGGCAGCAAGTCTTGGCCATCTTCCCGTGAACAAATAAATTTAAATTCTACTGAATTTTTTGCCCCAGATGTAGCAATTGCAGCAAATTTGGAAAATGTATGGCTTTTGACCTGTGACTCTCAAAGCTCTGCACCACTGGGGTTACCGAATAATATGTCAGTCTGCTGTAGACTAATCAATAGAGTTTGATCTACATGATTAACTAAAATCCCTTCATTATTGTGTGAAGCCACTACCAGAAGGTTGACAGCCTTTATTGGCCTTTGTCTATTTAAGCTAAAACAGCCTAAATCTTCCTGTGAATTAGGGCTACAATGGGTTACAAACCTATCTTTTTATTCACGCCTGTTGAATATGTAAAGCCTAGTTATGGCTTTCTAAGCAAAAATAACAAGGACACCAAAAGCAAAAAAATTGTCAGAATAGATTATTTTATAACTGATTGGGAGTGAAAGTGATAGACACAGCAAGAAGTTATGTTTTTTCATATTCCAACCAGGATTAGACTTTAACAAGTATCATAGATCACTTTAATACAGCATATGGTGCTATGTAAATGGAAGTAGTTCTTTCTCTTTGTCATTAGGTTAGGGGGAGAGAAGGGCATGCAATTGTTCAGTTCCTGATGTTTCCTTATTCTTAATACTGTTGCATCAGTTTTCTCTCCCAGAAGTTTTACAAGGGGTCCCTCCAGGGAGATGAAGGCCCTGAACTTCCTTGAAATTTCTTTTGCTGCACCACCACGATTTTGTCAGAAACACACTTGAAAATTTATTTGTCCACACACATTGTGGTTTCTGTCACGTTTCATCAGTAATCAAGTTGATGCAATGGCAGGATGTCTGAGGCATTTTGGGGTTACTGCTTCTCTAAAGCTGCCCACTGTCTGATGGGGTAAGCAGACTGCTCCTGCCTGACCTCAAAACCTAGTTAAGAGTGATGTTGCTAAAGAGATTTCTTTCAAAGGGTTAATGTTGACCTTAGCTGTTTGAAACATCTTCGGCCTTAAACAGTTAAAACATTTACCACTAATGAATTCAGCGCATAATATCCGTGAGCCAGCTCTACCATCAGCTCAGCAGTATGAACACTGAAGATAATGAGGGGTGGATTTATCAATTTTCTTTCCACTAACTTTCAGACTTTTACGATGCCTTAGGGAAATTGTTGTCTGCTGCTCAGTGGACATATGGAGAACATTCATTTAGGCTGAACAAAAGTGCTGTTTAATTAAGAGGTGTTTTGTCATTTATTTTCTGTGAAGTCTGGTGTAACTTGCTGTGCTTCAAATGTAAAGGTTTGGCAGAATCATCCTTGGTATTATAATTTCCTGTCAGAGAAATTGTTATACAAGGTGGGATCCAATTTCCCCTTTCTATTTAGCATTTATATGGATGGCAATAATGACTTAAAAAGTAATCTTTGCTGTATTCCAAGAAAGAAGAATTATGATTTCCCGACGTGTTAATAACCTGCACCTCACAAATTCTATCACTGGAGATACAGCAGCCTACGTGGCATAATTTGTAATTCCATTGAAAAGCCAAGAAATTGCAGTTTCAATATCAAAGCTTTTGTGTGTCATTCTCAGGTTCGAGTATGAGACAGATAGACAATGTGTGGCAGACACTGGCTGTGATAAACCATTGAGCAGGCTATGAGGTGTGACTCATAAGTAGTTTATTTGTCAGTAAACCACTGAAACTGAGCGGTATTGATAATATTATTTCATGGAACTTAAAAGTCATCAATTTTAGACTGCCACAGATGGTGAACAATAAAGTGAAATGCTGTCATTAAAGCAGCTGTCCTGAATAATATTTAGCACATCTTGAATAAAACTCAAAAAACTTTAAATAACAGTGCTCTCCTTTGGCAGAAGCAAACTATTGTGGGTGCTGTAAATCTGAAACAAAAATTAAAAGTGCGTATAATATACAGCAGTCTCAGCAGCACCTCTACAGAGGGAAATAATAATTGCTTGTCAAAATTTCATTAGAATGCTCACATCTCCTTCCAAAGCAGCAACCCAACACTTTAATTTTTACAAGTTGTTAATCGCCAACAGCTTCCAGTTGTAATGATCAGTCTTTGACCTGAAAGGTTTGTCTAGATGATAACAGTGAAACATTCAGTCCAGTGGAGAGATTGAGGTGAAGAGAGGCAAGAGGGAAAGCAAATTATTTCAATTGTAGCATTTTAACTCAACCACACATGGATATCACTTCAAGATTTGCTGTTGATTGTACGTCAGTGGGTGAGATGCAATCTTAGGAGAAAGAGAGCACTGCAGATGCTGGACTTCAGAGTCGAAGAGTGTGGTGTTGGAAAAGCACAGCAGGTCAGGCAGCATCCAAGCGGCAGGAGAATCGGTGTTTCAGGCATAAGTCCGTCATCAGGAATACAATCTTAACTGTAGCATTTCTGATAATAGAGAATACAAATGTACTGTTGGCCTTTATTTCAAATGAAATAAATTTTAAAATTATGCAATAAAACCAAAAAAATGTGGACATTGGAAATCTGAAACAAAGAGGAAACTGCTCAAGAAACTCAGCAAGTCTAGCAGCACCTGTCGAGAGAGGAACAGTTAATGCTTCAAATCCAGTGATCCTTCATCAAAATGTTCTTTGAACTTGAACAAAAAGAGTTGGAAGTCTCAGTATAAATTCAGCATGGTCAAGGGTTGTGTGTCAATTTAATACTGTAAACATTGCTGGGTAATGAGGAGTCAGAGAAAAATACAGCCTCCAACAATGAAAGATCAGCAACATGCTGCTATTGGAGTTTGGCCGCCTGTTCAGCATCAGAAGCATTCTACCACTTGCCTGCTTTCTACGCAGGAAACACTTTAATGATCTGATCAGGTCAAGAAAGGTGAGTACAGTTGGACATTCATCTTGATCTTACAGCGCACGTCACTCCATCTGAATATTCTGCCTCACTCTTTTCACATGCATTTGCCTTGCAAGGTCTCCCAGATACTAATCTATCCATCTCTCATGACTGTTCAAACTTAACCTTATGAAATTCAATGTCTCTATCTACTGCATACACAGGCAGGAGGCTGGAAGAACATAGCAAGCCAGGCAGCATCAGGAGTTGGAGAAGACAACATTTCGGGTGTAACCCTTCTTCAGGATTGGGGGTGGGTGTGGGGGGAGCTGCAGATAAAGGGGGTGGCAGGGGCAGGGTGGTGAAGTTGGGATAGGTGAAGATAGGCAGACGGTATGACCTGGTTGGTTAATGGGAGGAATGAATCCGGTTGGTGGCTGGGAGGAGTGGAAGGGAGGGGAAGGAGCTGGGAAAGAAATTGAGGAATGGGAGGTTATTTGAAATTGGAGAACTCAATGTTGAGTCCTCCTGGCTGTACACTGCCCGGGCAGAAGATGCGGTGGTGTTCCTCCAGCTTGCGCTGTGGTTCATTTTGGTAATGGAGGAGGCCAAGGATGGTCATGTTGGAAAGGGAGTGGGACGGGGAATTAAAATGGGCGATGACTGGGTGTTCCTGTCGGTCCCTGCGGGCCTAGCTAAGATGCTCGATTAACTGCTCCCTAAGTTTACATTGGGTCTCCCTGATGTAGAGAAGACCACACCGGGAGCACCTGATACAGTAAACTAGGTTGGAGGAGAGGCAGGTGAACTGTTTGGGGCCCTGGATGGAAGGGAGGAGGGTGGTGTACCGACAGGTTTTGCAACTTTTCCGGTTGCAGGGGAAGGTACCTGTGGGTTTGGAGGGGGGAGCTGGGTCAGTGGGGAGAGTGGCACAACCAAACACTGTTGAAGAGAACAGTCCATGCAGAAGGCAGAGAAGGGTGTGGAGGGGAAGATGGTGGAGTCTTGTTGGAATTGGTGGAAGTGTTTAAGGATGATGAGTTGGATGCAGAAACTGGTGAGGTGGTAGATGAGGACCAGGGCAACTCTGTCTTTATTGCGTTGTGGGGGGTTTAGAGCAGTGGAACGGGGAATGGAGGTGGTGTAGCGGAGGGTTGTCTGGATGACGCGGGAAGGAAAAGCATGGTCTTCAAAATAGGTGGACATCTGGGATGCTCACGAGTGGAAGGTCTCCTTGCCTGTTGTGTTCTTCCCGCCTCATGCCTGTGTATTTTGGATTTCAACATCTGCAGTTTTTTGGCTGTATCTACTGCATAGTTACCCTCACCAAATGCAGTTCATTTACTCACTGAACAGCCATTTTTATGCCTTCCTTTTCCCAATACAAGAAAAATAGCAGAAAATGTATGAAAGAGGGTCAGAATTCTTGAGGTAGTCCAGTTTCTCAGCTGATAATTACAAAGAGTGAAGTGTTGTGATTGGTGATGGTTTGGTGCCCCTGAACACTAAGAGTGGAGAAATTGGGAACTCCCAATTCCTGTTGGCACGATTCAGTACCAGTGATCCACTGAGTGTCATATGACACTTTTTTCATATTGACTTAAGTTCAGCAGCCAGTGAAATGTGGCCATTTTCATTCTTAACTTGCGGAGACTAATGCATACCTGTTCTCCCCAGCCATGCTCTTTGCTTCTACAGCAGTGACTGATAAATCTCAAGGATGGCAAAACCTCAGATTCCTTCACCATCACAGGATTCATACTTGACTTGTACAAGCATAGATGCTTGCCCTTTGGTGGATTTGATGAGTTAGAATTTCACCCAATGATTCAATTGCTTGTCAAGAATACATTGAAAAAGCAGGTTAAGCTGCGGAAAAGCAGAAGCATCATGAAAAAGACATGTCTCCAGAGCAGCAGACAGGGTGAGAGGGAAATTGCAACATGCCCAGCTGCCAGACCTCTGTATAAAGCTACCAAAGCCCAAACTGGAGTAATGTGTGAGGAAAGCAAGGAATCCTCCAATTCTCTACATTGTTTCATCTCAAGTTACCTGTGAAAGCAATCTCTTGGCAAGTCAACAGATACGGAAGCCATGTTGCCCGCTGAGTCAATCCTGCTATTCCAAACCTTCAATTCAGATTCATCCCAACTTTGAAATACTAGACCTGCATTGAACAACAGAGACTGTTCATGATTCACTTCTTATAAGCATTGTTTCTATCTTTCCCTGTAATTAATCTGTGAGTATGAGTGGCCTAGTTTACTAAGTAGACTTCTGCTGGTCAATGTAGAAAACCACCCAGTTATACCTTATGCATAAAATCAGGACAAATCCAACACATTCAATTACCAATCACTTGATCACAAGTGAAAGAAGGTGTCATCAACAATACTATCAGATGTTACCAGCAATAATCTGCTGACTGACTGATTTGCAGCAGAGCCACCAGCTCCTGGCCTCATTACAAGGCTGCATTTAATCATTTGCAGCATCAAAGAGATCTAACAAAATTGAAATCAAAGTGAATTAGGGAAAAAAATACTCTCTGCTTTTGGGAGCCATATGTAGCATGAAAAATATCATTTTGATTGTTGAAGTTCAGGCATCTTAGTCCCAGGATCTCACTGTAGGAGTCCTTCATGGCAGTGTCCATCCTTTAGCTGCTTTATTAGTGACCTACCTTCACATTCTCTGGTCTTAAGTGGAGATATATCTCATGAATGCACAATGTTCAGCACCATTTACAAGTTTTCAGACAGTGAAGTATTTTATGTCCAAATGCACCAAAATCTGGATGACATTCAGACTCAGGATGCTAACTGGCAAGCAGCACTCACATGACACAAACTCCAGGCAATGGTCATCTTCAACAAACTAGAATCGAATCACATTATCTTGAAATTCAAAGGAATTACAATCATTGAATTTTCCCTAATATGGATATCCTGGGGACTTCTGTTGACCAGAAACTGAAATGGACCAGCTATATACATAAATATTGTGATTACAACAGCAAGTCTGAATTTAAGAATTCACCTCCTGTCTCCCAATTAGAAGGAACAATGCTGATGAAATACCCCCCCCCCACCACCCCCCCGAGCTCCAACAACACTCAAAAACCTTGACGCTACCCAGGAGAAAGCAACCAATGTGACTGGCAGCCCATCAAACATCTTATACAATCAGATGCGCAACATCAACTCACCCAGACTCTTTCAACAACACCTTTCAAACCCATAAGCTATACCACTTGGAAGTACAAAGGCAGCAGATACATGGGAGCAACCACCTGAAATTTTTCCAGATCCTATCCTGGCTTAGAACTCTATTACAATTCCTTAATTTAAAAACCTTTGACCTCCCTCCATAACAGCACTGCGCTCCACTGACACCAAGCGGACTACAGCATTTCAAAACAATTAGCTCAGCACTACTTGCTTCAGGCGGAGTTAGGATGGGCAATAAATGTTCATCCAACCAGTGACACCCACATCCTGTGAATGAATAAACACTCCAACAAATCTGGCATAGGGTTGTTAAACTGCCCCAGTTTATTATCCTTTAGGCATGGTAAACTGTCTGCAGTCAGGACATTGTCAATTCATGCAACTTACGATGGAAGATCTCACACTTTGTTCCTTCATTACTTCATGCAAGAGATCAACCAAAACCATTTCCTCATTAATGCATTGTGCACACTCTACACAAGCTGGTTGTTGATCCTTCTATTACTCAACAGATAGTACATTGAAAGAATAATGACATTTTTCCAGGTTGATAAATAATTAATTTGAACCTACTTTTCTTGCCATAACACCATTCTATTATATTGTTTGCAATGTCAAATATAAATGTGAGATATAAATAATTAATTCCTATCTGCATGGTAAATCACAGAAAACTTCAACTCTAGTTGTAACACCCTGAACAGTTTACTACTTCTTGCTAAAACTTTAAAGAAAGTGTCAAGTTACAAAACATGGGCATCTTTATTTCTCAAGTTATGGGCATCAATGTCAAGGTCAACATTGATTGTTCATTCTGTATTTTGAGAAGATTGTGGAGAGTTCTGTTCTTGAACCGCGACAGCATAATGGTCACAGTAGTCCCACTTGTTATTAAGGACTAGACTTTGGCTTTTTGTGTGAAGCATGGTATATGTTGATGCTGGGATGATATGTGAATTGGATATGGAACGTTAGAAGTTGTTTGAGGTGTTCCTATGCACCGGTTTCATTTTTTGGAACATAAATGAGTGCCCAGCTAAAGTCCACTACCTATTAAATACAATGAATATACAACTAACATGGACGTAGGGATGATTTATGGCTGTCTTTGGCATATAACCAGCAACATGAGGACAAAGGGTGCTTGAACAGGAAGTACATTTGAATTGAACTACAGCCATCTAATGCACCTCCAGAGATAACTTCCCAATTTCAACAATTTCAAGCCACTTACCTCTATCAGTAGCTTACAGGGCAAGTGCGACAAGGAGATGGAAAAGCGGGCAGTCAGAAACCAACCATGACTCTGAAGGCTGCTCTGAGCTGAGAGAAGCAGTTCCACTTTTCTGAGCTTCATATCAAATATCAATTTCTCATAGGCATCCACTGAAGAACCCAAGAAGGCCTACCGTCTTGGAATAGGCCTCTATGTTCATAGTATTCATCCAACTTTGAAGGAATGTATCAAAAGTAAATGTTTTAGTCTAAAACAGAGAGACTGCTCTTCTAAAGAAAAGATTCCATATTTGGTATGAATATGAACATGAGCAAGGAAAGACTAAATACTCTAGTTTCCACATCAATATGGTTGACACATCAAGTAACCATTTTTTCCATCTCTGCTATCTTTTGCTCATGTCTCTGTCAGGACACATTCTGAAAGGCTAAAGGTCACGAGGTAAACAATTTGTGAGTTGGTTAACAATTGAGAAGTACGTACTCTGGAAAGCCCCTCTCCAATATTCCCAAAAGATTGAAATAACAAAGATCAGGTCTTACCTGGAAAGATACTTAACGCTATATGAAGCAATATATATCCCAGTTTGGAAACATTATCGCTCCATCCTGAAGACATGCAGAGTCAGCAGCCACCATATGTTCCAGCAATATATGCCAGAAGTTAAAATATTTCTAATACTTTCAGGCTTTACTTCAGATTTCCAGCATCTGTGGCATTTCGTTTTTATTAATCACAGTTTATCTTCTTCCTATTGGACTTCTCTACTTCATGATACCCATTGCTGCATTATACATGGATGACCAAACTCTAGAGACTTTGTGATTATCCACCAATTTTCATTACTCATCACGGCAATCCATTCAATTAAATTGGATTATATTCATAGAATCCCTATAGTCTGTAAGCAGGCCATTTGGCCCATCAAATCCACAACAACTCTCTGAAAAGCATCCCACCCAGACCCATCCCTGTAACCCTGCATTTCCCATGGCTAATCCACCTTGCCTCTACACTATGGGCAATTTAGCATGGCCAATCCACCTAACCTGCACATCTTTGCACTGTGGGAAGAAATCAGAGCACCCAGAGGGGTATAGGGAGAATGTGCAAACTCCACACAGACAGTTGCTGGAATTGAACCTAGGTTCCTGGCACTATGAGGCATCAGTGCTAACTACTGAGCCACCATGTCATCCAAATTGTTTGCACTGTACAGACTGAAAAAGCAAATCTTCATTAGTTGGAGTTGTGGAACTGGTTTGTGTCTTTTTGGAACTCTGCAAGTTTGTTTTTGTTGTGGAGCAATTAGTTGTACATTGCAATCATGTTTCAAGCATATTGTGTTTGCCAGACCATGCTGTTTAATGAAATGATTATAATACTATCTTAATGATGTGGAACAATGGAGACTACATGAAGTTAGGTAATCAACATGCTATAGGTTACCAATATCATTATTTTCTGGCTAACTGCCAAGCTAGAGGTGAGTAGGCAATGAAGGCATGTCAGGAACAAAGGAGATTCTCAAGTGGTTAATATATAAGAAAAAAAGCAAGAAGGATTGTGATTGAGTAAAGTATCAAAGTAAACTTATGTGACATAGTAGGCCAGTCTGTGTCAGAAATAGATTTTTCCAGGTAAACATCAAAAGTGCTGAGCTCTCAATTGGAAATGTGCTAGTTTTTTTTCCGTCTGTGAGTCTTTCCTGGATGACTAATTTCCCCTCCAAGACCTAAACACTATACTTGAAGGCAATTTACAACAAAATGCTGGCAGATAACAAATTCAAATAGGTTCTGAGAATGACAAGTACGAAGATACTTTAGTGCAGTTTAGTTGTTACACACAAGGTCAGAAACTCGAAGCTCGAGCCCTATTCTAATTTAGATCATTTATCATTCAGTGGTGCCACTTTAGAAATAAATTCTAATACCAAAGCTCACAATACTGAATAACTATTTGTATTTGTGAAAATACTGTTCTACATATGCAGAATTGAGAGCTAAAACATTGAAGGGAAGTTAGGAATAAATGTAAATGAAAGAAGCTTCTTTTTTAAAAATCTTACCTTGCAGCTATTCTTAATTTCTAAATGCAAAAACAAAAGTTTCTATTTATGAATATACATGTTTTGTAGAGAGAGTAATGTAAATAGTCTGTTCACTGTCTTCAATACCATTGACCGGACTTCATTGGGTTCCAGGATCCTGCCCTCACAAATAAATAGTCATAAGGATCTTGCTCACAGTCCTAATGGCTGTTATGTAGAAATTGAATCTTGACATAGCATTATTTGCTTTAGGGCAAGGCTTTATCCTGTTTTGTGAAAGGAGAACTGCCAGGATATCAATGCAGGAGTCCTTTAGATTAATGTCCTAGACCCAAAAACTTCATCAATGACATCCCCTTCATCATCATCAGATCAGAAGTTGGGATGTTCTTCATTGATTGCACAGTGATGTCAGCATTCACCTTTCCTCAGATACTGAAGCACTTCATGTTCAAATGCAGCAAAATTTGGACAATATCCAGATTTTGGCTGATGAATGGCAAGTCTACCATCTGCAAGATATATTGAAGTAACTCACTAAAGCTCCTGCAACAGCACTTTCCAAACTCCCCAACTGCTACCACCTAGAATGACAAGCGCTGAGAGGCCTTTGAACACCACGACTTGCAAGTTCCCTTCAAAGCCACACATTAACCTGACTTGGTAATATAGAGAATGGTCATTGAGATCATGTCCCGAGAGATTGGTGTCTAGTTTCCAACATAGAGAACGTTCAGAACAAGTGGCAAGCTGAATCCCCCAGCTGCACACTTTGCTTTCCTTCTCATGTTTTCTCAACTTTGAGCTTGTTTGGTGAGTTTGATAAGATGAGATACTGAATACTAATGAAGCAAGTTGGGCTGTTATCAAGGTGTTTAACAAGCAATAATCGTTGTCAGTTGACGAGTTGACACTATCCAGTGAGACTCTTGCCACATTGCTTATGGAGAGCATAAAATGGCACAAGCTGGTCCTGATGTTGGGATGGGTGTCACCTCACATTTTGCCAAACATCTTGCCACAGCCCACATCACTCACCTCATCTTGGAAGCAGAATGGGTAAAGGATTTCCAGTTTTGGACAAAATTTAAAGACGGCTATATTTTAAACTTAATGGTGAATAGAAAGTTGAAATAGGTAATGATAATGGAATCCCAAACTTGCACATACCATATCATTTCTACAATGAAAGTCTGCACTTCACAAAACTGGACAAGCTATGGCATGCTATAATTTCTATTGTATTTTCAAAGTTAGGTATTGAAGCAATCCCAAGTTAAGTCATCTGCTGCAAATGTTGTTATTTTATTTAAAAAAATCTGTAGTTGTGAATTTTCAATGTCTCAGAACTGGGGAGTCAGTCATGACTCCCACTCTATGTTTGAAGATTGTTTATTATATGACCCACCTCAGTCACTTGAATAGAAGAATTGAGACTTATTGTACTGTCAGATCTTTCAGTTTGACATTTGACCCTATAGAGGTTTATAAAATCATGAGGGGCATGGATAGGATAAATAGAAAATTCTCTTCCCTGGGGTGGGGGAGTCCAGAACTAGAGTGCATAAGTTTAGGGTGAGAGGGAAAAGATATAAAAGAGATCTAAAGGGCAACTTAGAGGGTTTTCACACAGAGGGTGATACATGTATGGAATGAGCTGCCAGAGGAAGTGGTGGAGGCCAGTACAATTGCAACATTTAAAAGGCATCTGGATGGGTATATGAGCAGGAAGGGTTTGGAGGGATATGGGCCGGGTGCTGGCAAATGGGACGAGATTAGGTTGGGATATCTGGTCAGCATGGACAAGTTGGACTGAAGGGTCTGTACATCTCGATGACTTTATGACTCTATCAGAGTGGGCTGGGTAGTAGGCAGGCCCTGATAATCAGGTGAGAGGTTGCCCATTCCATTTTATCTCACTCCAACCCAGTAAGTCAGTAGTAGCAATGTGAGAAACTGGCCCATTGGCTATGTAGGCTCATAGTTCACCTAATTTAAGGTCATCATCTCTGAACCCACTGTGACTTTATGGTGGCTCAAGGATTCTCCTGAATTTGCATGAGTTTGCTTTGCAGGTCACACTACCAACTGGCATTGAAAGGCTGCAACAGGGATGATTTACACACAGAGACAGAATCCCTGTTAAAGTTTGAATTGGGTTGCATCTCAGGGCTGCTTGCTTACTCATTTAGTGCTTGCTCTGTTACCACTTACCTGCATGCCTTGTTTTGCCTTGCTTTACTATACCTATTAGCACAGTCACACAATCGGTCAGCTTGCCTTGTTAGTCAGTCAAGGGGCAGAGACCTTGTTGTACGACAGTGTTCTACGTCAATCTCCCACCCATCCTATGTGCCAGCAGCTTACGCAGCAAACACACTGCATGTGCATCAAATATCCATGTCTCAAAACCTTATGGGTATGGATCCCACTAAAATCACAAGAAGGACTGATTGCACCTAAATTGGAAGGGGACTAATATATTGGCAGGGAGATTTGCTTGAGCTGCTCGGGAGGATTTAAACTAGTAAGGTGGGGAGTGGGACCGAGGGAGATAGTAAGGAAAGAGATCAATCTGAGACTGGTACAGTTGAGAACAGAAGCGAGTCAAACAGTCAGGACAGGCAGGGATACAGTAAGACTAATAAATTAAACTGCATTTATTTCAATGCAAGGGGCATAACAGGGAAGGCAGATGAACTCAGGGCATAGTTAGGAACATGGGACTGCGATATCATAGCAATTACAGAAACATGGCTCAGGGATGGGCAGGACTGGCAGCTTAATGTTCCAGGATACAAATGCTACAGGAAGAATAGAAAGGGAGGCAAGAGAGGGGGAGTGGGAGTTTTGATAAGGGATAGCATCACAGCTATGCTGAAGGAGGATATTCCCGGATATACATCCAATGAAGTTATTTGGTTGTAACTGAGAAATAAGAAAAGGATGATAACCTTATTGGGATTGTATTATAGACCCGCTAATAGTCAGAGGGAAATTAAGAAACAAACTTGGAAGGAGATCTGAGCTATTAGTAAGAATAATAGGGTGGTTATGGCAGGGGATTTTAACTTACCAAACATCGACTGGGACTGCCATAGTGTTAAGGAAGAGGAATTTGTTAAGTGTGTACAAGACAATTTTCTGACTCAGTATGTGGATGTACCTACTAGAGAACGTGCAAAACTTGATCTACTCTTGGGAAATAAGGCAGGGCAGATGACTGAGGTGTCAGTGGGGGAGCACTTTGGGGCCAGCGACCATAACTCTATTAGATTTAAACTAGTGATGGAAAAGGAAAGACCAGATCTAAAAGTTGAAGTTCTAAATTGGAGGAAGACAAATTTTGACGGTATTAGGCAAGAACTTTAAAAAACTGATTGGGCGCAGATGTTCGCAGGTAAAGGGACAGCTGGAAAATGGGAAGCCTTCAGAAATGAGGTAACGAGAATCCAGAAAAAGTACATTCCTGTTAGGGTGAAAGGAAAGGCTGGTAGGTATAGGGAATGCTGGATGACTAAAGAAATTGAAGGTTTGGTTAAGAAAAAGATGGAAGCATATGTAAGGTATAGATAGGATAAGACGAGTGAATCCTAAGAAGAGTATAAAGAAAGTAGGAGTATACTTAAGAGGGAAATCAGGAGGGCAAAAGGGGGACATGAGATAGCTTTGGCAAATGGAATTAAGGAAGATCCAAAGAGTTTTTACAAATACATTAAGGACAAAAGGGTAACTAGGGAGAGAATAGGGCCCCTCAAAGATCAACAAGGCAGCCTTTTTGTGGAGCCACAGAAAATTGGGGAGATACTAAATGAATATTTTGCATCAGCATTTACTATGAAAAAGGACATGGAAGATATAGACTGTAGGGAAATAGATGATGAAACCTTGCAAAATGTCCATATTCCAGAGGAGGAAGTGCTGGATGTCTTGAAACGCATAAAGGTGGATAAGTCCCCAGGACCTAATCAGGTGTATCCTAGAATTCTGTGGAAAGCTAGGGAGGTGATTGCTGGGCCTCTTGCTGAGATATTTGTATCATCGATAGTCACAGGTGAGGTGTCAAAAAACTGGACATTGGCTAACGTGGTGCCACTGTTTAAGAAGGGTGGTAAGGACAAGCCAGTGAGCCTGACATCGGTGGTGGGCAAGTTGTTGGAGGGAATCCTGAGAGACAGGATGTACATGTATTTGGAAAGGCAAGGACTGATTAGGGGTAGTCAACATGACTTTGTGCGTGGGAAACCATGTCTCACAAACTTGATTGAGTTTTTTGAGGAAGTAACAAAGAGGAATGATGAGGGTAGAGCGGTAGATGTGATCTGTATGGACTTCAGTAAGGCGTTCGACAAGGTTCCCCATGGGAGACTGGTTAGCAAGGTTAGATCTCACGGAATACAGGGAGAACTAGCCATTTGGATACAGAACTGGCTCAAAGGTAGACCACAGAGGGTGGTGGTGGAGGGTTGTTTTCCAGACTATAGGCCTGTGACTAGTGGAGTGCCACAAGGATCGGTGCTGGTCCTCTACTTTTTGTCATTTACATAAATGATTTAGATGTGAGCATAAGAGGTACAGTTAATAAGTTTGCAGTAGACATCAAAATTGGAGGTGTATTGGACAGTGAAGAGGGTTACCTCCGATTACAACAGGATCTGGACCAGATGGGCCAATGGGCTGATAAGTGGCAGATGGAGTTTAATTCAGATAAATGCAAGGTGCTGCATTTTGGTAAAGCAAATCTTAGCAGGACTTGTACACTTAATGGTAAGGTCTTAGAGAGTGTTGCTGAACAAAGAGACCTTGGAGTGCAGGTTCATAGCTCCTTGAAAGTGGAGTTGCAGGTAGATAGGATAGTGAAGAAGGTGTTTGATATGCTTTCCTTTATTGGCCAGAGTATTGAGTACAGGAGTTGGGAGGTCATGTTGCGGCTGTACAGGACATTGGTTAAGCCACTGTTGGAATATTGCATGCAATTCTGGTCTCCTTCCTATCGGAAAGATGTTGTGAAACTTGAAAGGGTTCAGAAAAGATTTACAAGGATGTTGCCAGGGTTGGAGGATTTGAGCTATAGGGAGAGGCTGAACAGGCTGGGGTTGTTTTCCCTAGAGTATCGGAGGCTGTGAGATGACCTTATAGAGGTTTACAAAATTATGAGGGGCATGGATGGGGTAAATAGACAAAGTATTTTCCCTGGGGTCGAGGTGTCCAGAACTAGAGGGCATAGGTTTAGGGTGAGAGGGAAAAGATATAAAAGAGACCTGTGGGGCAACTTTTTCACACAGACGGTGTTACATGTATGGAATGAGCTGCCAGAGGAAATGGTGGAGGCTGGTACAATTGCAACATTTAAGAGGCATTTGGATAGGTATATGAATAGGAAGGGTTTGGAGGGATATGGGCCGGGTGCTGGCAGGTGGGACTAGATTGGGTTGGGATATCTGGTCGGCATGGATGGGCTGGACCGAAGGGTCTGTTCCCATGCTGTACATCTCTATGACTCTATGACTCAATGACAGTGGAGGCACCCATCAGTCAGGAAGTCGTGACAATTAGGTCAAGGTCAATACTTGTCCAGGAGATTGGCCAAGGGCAGGCATCCACTCGTGGTGTCCTTGCTCAAGGTGCTAGTGCCTTTGCAATCTTGGTTAGGATCTGAGCATTTCTCAACAGGGCTGTCCAGTCAGATCACTCCAGGCACTGGGGCTGCTGTCAGTCCATTAGCTCGGACTATAGAAACTAAAACCAAAGGGGTTGGTGGGGTGAGGTGCTGGGGGAGTGGTTAAGGACATCATAACCACGGGGATTTGACTCGACAATTTAGCCTTTGGGATGGGGCATATTGCAGGCTGAGGGTGGGAGTAGAATGGAAATACTAATTGTAAATTGTGGGTGTGGGGGGCTAACAGTTTCTGCAAGGTCTGCATCTTCCTCCTTTCCTATTATTCTTTCTCAGTCCCACTCTTTTTCTTGACTTCCTAATTTCTGCCGCTCCAATTTTAATCTCTGTCCTGCTACTCTCCTGCATCGTCCTCAGCTTGAACTTTTAAAACCTCACAAGTAACTTGCCCCAAATTCTGCTAGAAACCCTCCAACATTGAATACAGACATGTCTATACAGCAGCAATGTAAACTCAAGAAAACATTTTACAGTATTTTCCAATAAAATTAATTTCAAAATTCTGCTTATTTGTCCATAGCTGTAGGCTCCAAGGACATGCTTGTCTCATTGTTTTCCTCCCTTCCCCATCCCAGTTTCCATACTCCATTTCCTAGGATCTTTCCACTGCCCCGATTACCAATACACCTTATTTTCCAATTTCTCAAGTTCCTTTAAACTAAACTACTTTTTGCTGGACCATTTTACTTGAGCCAACTTGTAATTTAAACCCCATTTTTCTGGCTCTGTCAGGTGGCTGCCTTGCTTGGGTGACTGACCTGGTAAGGCTTCACCCCTTCCACAGGAAGAACAACAAACAAAACTATGTGTGACTCAGACTGTCCATGAGTTTGTTGATTCATTAGGCTTCACCCCTTACACTCCTTCTGCAAGCTGCAAGCAAGACTGCATATGGCTGAGATTTTTCGTCAACATTTGTTGATGAGTATGGGCATCACTAGCTCAGCCAGCATTTATTGCCCATCCGTAATTGACCAGAAGAAGGTGGCAGTCGGTTGCCTTCTTTAACTGCAGCAGTCCTTGAGGTGTAGAGATACTCACAGCACCATTAGTAAAGGAGTTTCAGGACTTGACCTCTGTGACACTGAAGGAATGGCGATATAGTTCCAAGCCAGGCTGGTATGTGGCTTGGAGGGGAATTTTCAGGCGATGATGTTCCAATTTTCTGCTGCCCTTGTCTTTCTGGAAAGGTAGTGGACGCGGGTTTATTGGTTGCTGGCAAAAGAGCTTTTGTGTTTACTGCAGTGCATCCTGTCAATGGCACATACTGCTGCCACAGTCTGTCAGTGGAGGGAAGATTGAATGTTGAAGGTGGTGGAAGGGCATGCTAATCTAGTTGTTCTGAATGATGTTAAACTTCCTGAGTGTAGCTGGAGGTACAAGTGGACAGTTTTCCATCACAAAAGGAGGTAAGTCTCTTATGCAGAATTCTCAGCCTCTGACCAGGTTACAATATTTATATGGATGGTCCATTTCAATTTCTGGTCAATGATAACCCTCAGGATGTTCTTAGTTGATCCACTACCTTCATCCCTTACAATTTAAGTTTTTATGAACTAACAGCAAGACCATTTTTTTTGTGACTTCTCATCTGCTGGTTGACTTGGTGAGGTTTCATCTTCATACACTTAGCATCTCAGAGCTATTAGCAAAACTGTATTTCACTGTCAGAGAAACACTGTAAGCACTTGCACAAAACAAAACACTTGATTATGAAGGAGCTAAGTTTGTGAATAAGTTTGTACTCAGTGGTCCCTAGAAGAAGTAGACTACCCTACCAGGTACACCTCATATGCATTTTGTGAACACACATGCTTCTTATTTTTCCCTAAAATATTGTGCCCATAAACATAATTCCAATGGGGCTGGGGTGTTAGTGAGAATTCGTGACATGCTAATGAATGCAAAATTATTCCTCAACTGTCAAGATCAAGAATGCCAAGCTGCCTGAAAGGTTCTGAGAACTAACTGTTAAAACTTTAACCCATTGGAAGGAAACCAAATTTTTTCCTGTCATTCAATTAAGGTTATCTGCCCAGCCTTCTAAAAGCTCAGATGGGCTCGGACGATTTTTCTCAGTGTCACCACTCTTCTTGTGTTGGGGTGAGTGGAGGAAATGACTTTTTAAAACAATAAATATAGCTACAAACTTAGAAGGATACCTCAGCAAGGTTAATGTGTATCCGAGCTAATCTTCAATTTCTGGCTTCGTTACACCATTGATTTGATGGCAAAGACTGTTTATCACTGTTTCTGTTAAGCACATTCTGTCAGGTGGGCGGGAACATCACATCAGATTCAAGGATTTTGGTATTGAATCCTCCATCCCCGTGGAGTCGACATGAAGACAAGTGAAGTAAAGAGACAAAAGATAAAGTCAATAATGCATGAAATATATCTCAATCCAATTAGAGCTGACATCTAAATATTAAATTTAAAGATTTCAAGTGTATTTGCTAATCATTTTTCATTAAGAAACCAATAAGCATTAGGCAATATCATTAAGGGAAAACTTCAGATTATTGATAATAAATCTTTAATATGCAGATGTGACTATTGTAATACCCTATTCAATCACTTTTATGGGTGAATTTTTCTTCTTTAAATTGTCATTTTAAAATGAGTATCAAAACTGCCATTGTCATCTGATTTGATGGAACTGACTGAATTGCAATATTTTTTTCTTCATTTAAAAATATAATGTTGCTAAATAAGAGACAGAGGCTGTCAAATCTTTTTGTCTTGTACCCGTCAGGATAGATGCAAGAATATCAAGTTTCAAAGGGAGGAACAAATTATACTGTATAAGAGTAGATGTTGAGAAGATGTTTCCATTGGAGACACTAGGACCTGAGGGCACAGCCTTAGAGTAAAAGGAAGACCTTTTAGAATGGGGATAAAGAAAAACGTCTTTATCAAGAGAGTGGTGAATCTATGGAATTCATTGCCACAAAAGGCTGTGGAGGCTGGTTCATTAAGTATATTTAAGACTGAGATAAATAGGTCAGTGAGTATCAAGGGGATCAAGGGTTATAGGGAGAAAGTGGAAGACTGGGGTTGAGAAACTTGTCAGCCATGATTGAATGGTGAAGGCCGGACTCGATGGCCTCATTTCTGGTCCTATGTTTTATGGTTTTATGGTCTTAAAAGGGCTGATGAATGGTTGGTAATTTCACTCTAATGTGATGAGGCATTGCCATGGAAAATGTCCCAAACACTTTTTTTTAGTTGAGGAAGGTGCAGAATCTGGACATGTTCTTTATATTTTCGGAGGATTCTTTGATTTGAGTGAATCCATGTAGTTTCCAGCAAGCATCAGTGAGCCAAAATGTGAGCCCACCATTTCTTAGCACATTCAGAATTGTTAAGTAAGTGCAATGCATTCACAGAATCACATCCAGTGTTAGACAATATGTTCTGAATTTTGAAAACACCGTCTGTTGAATACAGTCAGTACTCTGCCTTTGGATATTGTCCAAAAACATTAGCCACAGCACCAGCAACTTTGGCATCCATGATTCCTTTAAAATTGAACTCAACCATATGGGTTGCTACATTAAAAAAGTTCAATTAATGCAGATTCAGACAAAGGCATGTCTCAACCACCATGTGACACGGCACAAATGTGCATGACTTGCTCAAAAGGTACGTTAATGAATAGACTGACAATGTCAAATGAACACAACGATTTAGCATTGTTATTGATATAATCTTGTGTAGACGTGGTGATGTTGAAGAAATCCTTCACAATGTATGTGGAAATCCACTTGAAGACTGATTTCAGCAACTTAGTCCATAATTTGGCCAATTCATATCGTGCAGAGCCAGTAATAGGTAATATAGGGCTTAAAGATACACCACTTTTGTGGATCCTTATATGTGCCAACATATACAAACATCCAGCGAACTACAAGAATGGAAGTAATAGAAATATAATGTGATGGAATGAAATGACCTTATTATTGCCTACCTTCCCTCCTTCTCATTTCACTTACCTTTTCCTGACTGAGAAAATACATGTGGGCAACTTCCCTAAAACACTTTTCCCTGGCTGTTTGAATGTAGGTAAGATATGACTGCAGGTCAGGTTTCCTCTCTATATACTGTTATGAAGATGTGGGTGTACTTTATCTTTAAGAGAGTTAAAAGGTAGCAGTGACAGCAGCAAGTGTTCTCAATAAGATGACAATATAACATGTGCTCCAGCTACTGGGGTAGTTAGGGTAGCTGGTTGCCTGGAAACAAGAAAACAGATTAGAATTAGGCCAATCAGTTTAAATTATACCCTGAAAAATACCAAATTCCAATCGAGTTTGACTTTAGAATATTGACAATCTTAAAAGCCAGTGACACAATCCAATGCTTTGGGGGAGTAAGACTGGGGAAAATTGAACATTTGGGAGGAGAACTGCCAAGCCAATGACATCTGCAAACTGCCCAGAGACTAGCTCCCTTAAAGGTACCTTTATCGGTCAGTAACCTGTGAAGCAGAATTCCCAAGAAGAAGGAAAGAAGACAGGAATACAGAGAAGAACCGAAAGCTGCCTGGTTTCGAGATAAGAAGTTTGTTTTGTAAATCTTAATTGGGAGGTTTATTGGACCAGTATTACATAAGGGAAGGTAAAATATAGGTTAAAGGAAGGAGTTGTAAATAGTTGTTAGTTAATTATTCTCTTACATATTAGGAAATAAAGTTGTTAATTTTTACTTTCAATAGTTCTTGGCCTCTCAAATTTTCATACAATACTGCACAGGATAAATCTTTTCTCCGTTAGTGGTTTTAAATTAAAAAGGAATGTTCACCCTGTGTCATAACAATTTGGGGGCTTGTCATCAGGATTTGAACTGATTTAGACAGATTTGAATAGTTTTGGGAGTACGAAAATTCCCAGCAGATTTAAACACCTGCAGGTTAGTATCCTAGATCTTTAAACAAAACCTTGGTGTGGCATTTTGTTTACCTTCGATGACTTGTGGTTGATTAAATTAAAAGTGAGAGAAATGGCTCTTAAAATTGCTAAAGAGGTTCTGGGATTTGAAGACAATTCTCAAATTTGCCAAGAAAGTTTAGAAGGAAAGAAAAAGGCCATACTTTTAGAATTAGCAAAGAAGTTAGATTTGTGTTTAACCAAGGACAAAAGTCAAGCTGAAATTGTGAAGGGGTTACTCAAACACTGAGGTGTATCGGAGAAACAGACAAGTGCAGTAGAGGTAGAAAAGCTTGAATTACAATTGAAGAAAATGGAGTTTGAAGATAATCAAACGGAGAGAGAGAGAAAGAAAGAGAGAGAGAAAGAGAGAGAGAAGAGACAGAGAGGAAAAAATAGAGAGCGGGAAGATCTTGGTTGAGCAAAGTGAAAGAGAATAAAGGGAGAGAGAAGAGAGAAAAAAAAGAAAGAGAGATAAAGTTCTTAGCTGAGCAAATAGAGAATTTGAACTTGAGAATTGCGACTTAGTCAGCAAAGTCAAGTTAATAGGATGGAGATTAAAAGAGGTGGTAGTGATATATATATAAATATGTCAAAACTCTGCCACATTTTGGTGAGAAAGATGAAGCTTTCTTTATTTCATTTGAAAAATTGGCTAGGCAGATGGAGTGGTCCGAGGATTTATGGGTAATACTAGTTCAGACTAAACTGGTAGGCAGAGCTAGTGAGGTATTTGTCGCATTGTCAGATGAAGTGTCAAGAGATTATGAAGAGGTTAAACAGGCTATTTTAAGTACTTTTGAATTGGTACCAGAAGCATATAGATAGCAATTCAGAAACACAAAGAAGGAACCAGGTCAGACTTATGTTGAGTTCAAAAGAATTAAACAGAGTCATTTTGAACATGATGTGCATGCTTTGAAAATAGATAAGGCCTTTGAGGCTCTAAGAAAGATTATTCTGCTGGAGGAGTTTAAAAACTTACTTCCAGAGATGGTAAAAATTTGTGTGGAGGAACAGAAAGTTCAGGAAGTGAGAAGGGCAGCAGAATTAGCAGATGAACACATGCTGGTGCACAAGACAAGCTTCCGGCCAGAATTTTGTCCTGTGAGGGATAGAAGTTAGGAGAAGGGGAGATCCTACACTGCGAAACCAAGAGTAGTGAGCACTGGTAAGATTTTAACCACCGGATAAAAAAGAAGCCCAAGAGGGTGGACAGAAGGTGAAAGGCCTCAGGTGTTTCCACTGTGGTAAAGTGGGACACGTAAAGTCACAGTGCTGGTCGTTAAAGAAAGGCATTATGGGAAAAGATGTGGTAAAAGAAGCTAAGCCAGTGACTTTAGTAAAGGTAATAAAGGAGACTCCAAGAAGAGCTGAGTAGCTGAAGGAATGTGCACACATAGGCAGGGGCTGGGTATGGAGTTAGTATCTGACCTCTACAAAGAATTTACCTCTGTGGGCAAAGTTTACTCAGAAGGAACAGGGGGAGAAGGACAAGAAGTTATAATTTTGAGAGATACAGGATCTAACTAGTCGCTCATAGTAAGAGATAAGCGAATATGTATTCTTTCTGATTTGTTACCCGACAGTGTGGTAATTTGTGGGATAGATGGACAGAAATTTAGTGTTCCTCAATGTAAGATTAGATTGAAGTGCCAACTCAAGACTGGGGAAGTTACAGTGGGAGTGATTGACAGAGTGTCAGTTCCAGGAAATCAGTTTGTTCTTGGGAATGATTTGGCAGGACCCAAGGTGGGAGTGACACCCCTTGTTGTGAAGAAGACCGAGAAAGACCAAGAAACTGAGGAGTTAAACAGAAATATCCTGGTATTTTACCAGAATGTGTGGTAACCAGATCCCACGATCATAAGTCACAGCACAAGCTAAAGGTAAAGAGAAAGATGAAGGAGTTGAGGTTCAGTTAGCAGATTCCCTGTTTGATGTAATGGTGCAGGAAAAACCTGAACAGGCAGAGGGTCAGAAGTGTTTACTCCTGAAAGACAAAGAGACTTGCAACAGCAAAATAACACAATAAAAGATATATATTTGGATGCGTACTCTCAAAAGGAGACAAGAACATTCCAGAGTGTTATTATCTGAAAGATAGAATCCTAAGATGGAAATGGAGACCACGGCGGGTTAGTGCAGAGGAGAAATGGGCAGAAGTGCACCAGATTGTGTTGCCAGTGGCATACAGACAGGAAGTGTTACAGGTAGCACATGAACTACCTGTAGGAGGTCACCAAGGGGTATGAAAGACTCAGGCTAAGGTACAAAAACATTTTTATTGGCCAGGAATCCACAAGGATGTGGTTAACTTTTGCCACACGTGTCATACATGCCAAATGGTAGGTAAGCCACAGGCGGTAATAAACCAATAAAATGTTGCCAATTCCCATATTTGAGGAACCTTTCACACATGTTATAATTGATTGTGTAGGTCCCCTCCCGTGAGCCAAAAGTGGGAACCAGTACTTGTTAACCATAATGGAGGTGTCTACCAGATTTCTGGACACAATTCCATTACAGAGTATCAAGGCAAAAATAGTAACAGAGGAGTTAGTAGCTTTCTTTACATGGTATGGGCTACCCAGAGAGATTCAATCGGACCAAGGGTCAAATTTTACTGCTGGGCTGTTTAAGGAGTTTGTGGATAGCTTAGGTATACAGCACTTTAAATCCATGCGTATCAGCCTGAATCCCAGGGAGATTTAGAAGGTGGCACCAGACCTTGAAGACCATATTGAGAGCATACTGTCAGGATTACCAGAATGATTGGGGTAAAGTTATCCCATTCATATTGTTTGCCTTAGAGATGCTGCAAATGAATCTATTCAGTTCACTCCCTTCGAGTTGATATTTGGTTATGAAATGAGAGGCCCTTTGAAATTAATTAAAGAAAATTTGGCAGGATCAAAGTTGGAGATCTCACACTTAGATTATGTATCAGAGAGGAGGGAGAGACTAAATCAAGTAGGTGAGTTAACTAAACAGCACCTAAAGAGGGCACAGCGTAGAATGAAGCAGGTGGCAGATAAAAGCTCTGAGACTGGGATGTCTTCCTGAGGGGATGACGTGTTAGTACTGTTACCAGTGATAGGAGATCCCTTCAAAGCCAGGTTTAGTGTTGCCTATCAAATTAAGAAAAAGTTGAGTTAGGTGAACTGTCTAGTAAAGATGCCAGATAGAAAAAAAAAGGTATCAAGTATGTCATGTGAACATGTTGAAACTGTATTATACTAGAGAGAAAGAACTGGAGAAACAGGTGTTAGTTACTGCCCCGCAGAGTGAGGGATCAAATCCAGATGATGTGAGTTTTGAGGTGCCTCAAAAATAGATTAAAAAATTAAGAAGTCCTTGAGGAGTGGGATAGGTTAGTAAGCTATCTGCCTCAGGAACATAGAACACAGTTGAAAGATTTGTTACTGCAGTACAAGGACACATGTAGGAATCAGATGGGGAGGACTAATGCTATTATACATGAAGTAGATGTAGGGAATACTGCTCCGATAAAACAACACCCCTATCAGCTTCATCCTTTCAAAGCCAGGCAGGTCCAGATGGATGTGGATACCATGCTCGATGAGGACAGAATCGAAACGAGTCAGAGAGAGTGGGGTTTACCGAACGTCTTAGTTCCCAAACCCGATGGGACTCAACAATTCTGTGTGGATTATCAGTAGGTCAACGCCGTTACAAAATTGGACTTATATCTAATTCCTAGATTGGAGGACTGTATTGAGAAAGTCGAACAAGCCAGTTACATCACCACGTTGGACTTAATGCGTGGTTACTGGCAGGTATCTTTATCAGAGATGGTGAAAGAAATTTTTGCGTTTGTAAGCCCAAATGGGCTATATCAGTTTAAAGTAATGCCCTTTGGAATGAAGAGTGCACCCCCGCATTCCAAAGACTCATGAACAGAGTTGTGGCTGGGTTAACAAACTGTGCAGTCTATTTGGACGATGTAGTGATTTTTAGTAAGTCCTGGAAGGATCACATGGTACAGGTGGCAGAGCTCTTTGAATGACTTCAAGAAGCCAAACTGGTAATAAACTTAAATAAAACTGAATTCACAGAGGTAACGTTCTTGGGACATAACATTGGTCATGGAAGGTTGATCCCACGGAATGCAAAGATGAAGGCTGTCGAGGAATTTCCACGACCAACCTCGAAGAAAGAGGTACTTTGATTCTTAGGACTCAGTGAATTTTACCAGACATTTGTTCCAAATTTCAGTAGTGTAGTGGCACCGTTAACCAATTTGCTGAAGAAGAACACAAAGTTTCAGTGGATAGAATAATTCCAGGAGGCATTTGACCATTTGAAAGCCATATTAACCACCAAACCAGTTTTAGCTACACCAAACTTTTCTAAACCTTTTAAAGTAGCTATCAATGCTAGTGACATTGGAGTTGGAGCTATACTCCTACAGGAAGATGAGGATGGGATTGAATTGCCTGTTGGTTACTTTTCAAACAAGATCAACATACACCAGAGGAAATATTCCACAATCGAAAAGAAACTATTGAGATTGGTACTGTCCTTACAACATTTTAATGTGTATGTCACGAACCATGTGTCAGAGACAGTTGTGTACACTGATCACAATCAGCTTACGTTCTTAGAATGCTGGAGTCTTATAGAGTCATAGAGTCATAGAGATGTACAGCATGGAAACAGACCCTTCTGTCCAACCCGTCCATGCCGACCAGATATTCCAACCCAACCTAGTCCCACCTGCCTATGCTTGGCCCATATCCCTCCAAAAACTTCCTATTCATATACCCATCCAAATGCCTCTTAAATGTTGAAATTGTACCAGCCTCCACCACATCCTCTGGCAGCTCCTTCCATACACGTACCACCCTCTGCGTGAAAAAGTTGTCCCTTAGGTCTCTTTTATATCTTTCCCCTCTCACCCTAAACCTATGCCCTCTAGTTCTGGACTTCCCGA
>NC_057721.1:60178951-60217857 GCF_004010195.1 Chiloscyllium plagiosum | reverse complement strand
CTTTCCTAATACATGTACATCCTGTCCCTCAGGATTCCCTCCAACAACTTGCCCACCACCGAGGTCAGGCTCACCAGTCTATAGTTCCCTGGCTTGTCTTTACCACCCTTCTTAAACTGTGGCACCACGTTTGCCAACCTCCAGTCTTCTGGCACCTCACCTGTGACTATCGTTGATACAAATATCTCAGCAAGAGGCCCAGCAATCACTTCTCCAGCTTCCCACAGAGTTCTCGGGAACACCTGATCAGGTCCTGGGGATTTATCCACCTTTAACTGTTTCAAGACATCCAGCACTTCCTCCTCTGTAATCTGGACCTTTTGCAAGATGTTACAGACTTTTAGTTTAAAAATCATACATGTTGTGGGTCATAAGAATGTAATCACAGATGCATTATCGCGGATTTAACTAGAGTTTAGATGAGATTTGTATTTAATTATTGTTATATGTACAGGTATATGGGAAGAGGTTAAGGTGAACCTATATTAAAGTTCTCTGTATATTACGGTAATGTGTTTAAAAAAAAAGAAAAAAAAGCCATGTTTTCATTATGTTGGTTCAGTTTTCCTTAAGACGGGAGATGTTATGAAGATGTTGGTGTACCGTATCTTTGAGAGAGTTAAAAGCTAGCAGTGATAGCACCATGTGTTCTCAATAAGACACAATGTAACATGTGCTCCAGCTACTGGGGTAGCTACGGTAGCTGGTTGCCTGGAAATGACAAAACAGATTAGAATTAGGCCAATCAGTTTAAATTATACCCTGAAAAATACCAAATTCCAATCCAGTTTGACTTTGGTATATTGACAATCTTAAAAGCCAATGACACAATCCAATTGGGGATATAATACCAGGGAAAATTGAACATTTGGGAGGAGAACTGCCAAGTCAACATCATCTGCAAACTGCCCAGAGACTAGCTCTCTTAAAGGTACCTTTATCAATCAGTAACTTGTGAAGCAGAATCCCCAAGAAGAAGGAAAGAAGACAGGATTACAGAGAAGAACCGAAAGCTGCCTGGTTTTGAGATAAGAAGTTTGTTTTGTAAATCTTAATCGGGAGTTTTATTGGACTAGTATTATATAAGGGAAGGTAAAATATAGGTTAGCGAAAGGAGTTGTAAATAGTTATTAGTTAATTATTCTCTGTTGTACTTTAGGAAATAAAGTTGTTAATTTTTACTTTAAATAGTTCTTGGTCTCTCAAATTTTCACAGATTACTGCACAGGATAAACCTTTTCTGTGTTGGTGGTTTTAAATTAAGCAGGAGTGTTTACCCTGTGTCATACCAATATATGGATGTCAAGGACAATTTTGATCTTTATTGCTATATCTCTGATTTTAATTTTGTATCACATAGTATAAGCCTTGATTCCTTTTTATGGAAATGTGCATGTTGCTATTAGCTATTAATGAGTTAACTTCACAATAACACAAATGGGATAGTATGAATGTGGAGAAAAGTCCCTGAAATGTGATTGTTGGATGCATGTTGAGATGGGCTTTGAAGAATGAGTGCCTTTCTCATTGATCTTGACATTTAATGATTAATAAGAAGCTGGTGAACTGAACTGGGGACACATATGTGATTTAATGAATAAAAAGATACCAATACAAATAGATAGAAATTGATATGGGCGATACAGACCAAATGATGATCGCTTCATTTATATTTGACTCTGTCTTCATCTGAATATGTAAAATTGTTAAACTGATCTCTGCTATGCATTTTTCAAAATTACATATGCTTTCAGAAAATTGGACCCAAACATTTGGAACAGACACACAGGAACAATGTTAAAATGAAAATGTACGTCATCTCCCTATTAGTCCATTGCAATTTTAATCAATATGTTAAAGTTAATAACTCAATTACATAAAAAAAGAATTCAGTATGAATACATTAAATGTTCATTTGGTAACATCACTTGCAGTAATTTCTCTAAGAATCCAATTCAATTCTTATTTATTAATGGTAACTATGTGTGTTGGTGCATTGTAACTTTCTCATTGCTGATAACAAATATTTGAGCAATAGAACGATGTATTTTATTCTGAAATCTGATTTGGAAATGAGAAAAAGTCCAAGCATTTGCATCAGAATTCATTTTTTTAAAATCAATGGTAATGACATCAAACAGCTGATGTATATATTATAGCTATTCATATTCAGTGTTACACAACAATGCTTGCATTTTATTTGGGTACCTTTTATTCCGAGGGGTCTCAGGGAGTGTCACAAAAATACATTTTCAATTGTAGTGGCTGTTTAAGAGGCTGTGGCCTAGATTCAGCCGGAAATATAAATGAAATAGTATTCTGCTGTTGGGGATAGTGTGATCATTTTAATACAAAATGTGCCTGTCTCTTGCAAAAGTCATGTAGGATGGATTGATGGGTGGATAGAACGTTTGCAGGGATTTAGTGAGAAACAGCAACCCATAGGGGTGGCACAGTGACTCAGTGGTTAGCACAGTGCGAGGGACCCAGGTTTGATTCCAGCCTTGGGTAACTGTCTGTGTGGAGTTTGCACGTTCACCCTGTGTCTACCTGTGCTTGTTCCGGTTTCTTCCCACAATCTAACAAAAATGGATTCTGATTGAAAAACAAACAACAAAATCTTCATTTTTTTAATTCATTGACAAGATATGGGCATTCCTGGCTTGGTCAGCATTCAGTGCCCGTCCATAATTAACAAGAGTGCAGTTAAGACTCAATCACATTGTAGTCGGTCTGGAGTCACATGTAGGCCAGACAGCTGGAACTGACAACCGGAAGCAGCAGAGACAAACCACTATAAATGCCGGAGGAAACATCACAGAAGCGCTTCACAGGAGGCTCCCAAGCACTGAGGATGTCACCTAGACAGGGGGTGAAATGTCTGCAACACAAATTTCCAGCTCGGCGAACAGAACCACAAAGAGCACCCGAGCTACAAATCTTCTCACAAACTTTGAGTAAAATAGATTGTCTCACATACTATTCCAGCAGCAGGAAGAGAACCCCAGCTTTTAGCTGCAACAGAGAGAGGAATAATAGCTTCTGCGTCCAGCTTCAGCACCCCAGCAAATGCTGAAAACTAAAACTAAAAATCTTGGCTCTATGGGAGCTTTACTCCCACCCATTCAGGATGCTTCTATTGTTCCACATTTTTAAAAACATAAGGCCTCACATGTATTTACTTTATTGATTTTGTAATAGACTGCTCTTCACCTCTGTCTCAACCTTTCTTCATGAAAAAAATAATCCAGGACAAAATACACCTCTTAAAGTTATAGTACGATAACATCACAAGAGTGATTTGGAAAGCAATACGTTCAGGGAATGTGAGCTATGCAGGCTGGGCCAGCATTTATTGCCAACCACGAGCTGCTCTTGAGAAGGTTGTGGTGAGCTGCCTACTTGAACTGTTGGGTGTTTGGGTGTAGGTACATCAAACATGTTGTTAGGGAGGAATTCTAGGATTTTGACCCATGATTCTGAAGAAATGGCAATATATTTCCAAGTTCGATAGTGAGTGACTTAGAAGGAAGCCTGGAAATGGGGATGCTCTTGTGTATCTGCTGCCTTTGTCTTTCTCAATTGTAGTGGTCTTGGGTCTGGAAGACGCATCTTCAGGAATGTTATTGCAACTTTGCTGCTTCTATACTATTTTCAAGAACGATTCCCTTATGCAGCCAGTAGACCACAAGACCATAGACTATCAGACATAGGAACAGAAGTAAGCCATTCGGCCCTTCAAGTCTGCTCTGCCATTCAATGAAATCATGGCTGATCTTATAGTGCTCAAGTCCATTTTCCTGTTTGCACACTGTAGCTGTTGAACTTCTTCATAATTAAAAATCTGTCTATCCTCGGCCTTGAATATATTTAATGGTCCAGCCTGAACAATGCTCTGTGTTAAAAACGTCCACAGATTCACCACCTTCAGAAAAGAAAGTCTCCTCATCTTTGTCTTCACTGAATGACGCTGTCCCTGAGATTACACTCTCTGGTCCTGGACTTTCCCACAAGGGGAAACAATTTCTCAGCATCCATCTTGTTCAGCCCTAAGAGTCTTATATGTTTCAGTAATGTTGCCTGTCACTGCTACACAGTGATTGAGGTTTCAAAGAATAAGAGACAACCTTATAAGATTTGTAGAGGGCTTAGACACTGAACAGGAATTATTTTCTTTATAAATGTTTAATAAACAAAAAACAAAAATATCAGATGTGTTCAACATTTACAGAAGAATTTGGCATACTTGAGCTTTAGGAATAATGAAAGGAACATTAGATCTAAAGAACATGAATTTCTTGACATATTTCAACTTCACTGTCACATATTCTCATTTTTTAATCTTGATATTGCCTTCATGCAGCAGGACATCAAAATGTATTTACTTGTATAATCTGCTTCATTGTCTTTCCATAATGCTGTACTCTTTTGCATAAACTATGCTTCCCGACTATTTTTTGCAACCCTTGATATTTAAACACTTTATCTTGGTGAGTAATTTTCCTGGATCAACTTTAATAATGCTTTCATAATCCTGAAGTCTTCAGTCACCTTAAATTCTCTTTTACAAAGAGAACACACTCAAAGTTCTTTACAGTTAATGATGACTTAAATTCCCAACATCCAGAACAGTGTTCATCTCTGTTTCCACTCAAGGACATTAATATCCTTTCTATGTCGAGCTGATCAGAAATACAGCCAGTAAACATAGTTTACTGTTACTTTTCCTGTATCAATGAGATCAATGGCATTTATAAGAAGGTGATCTCAGAGCAATTCAGTGACACATGATCCACAACATTACACTCACAATCATGACCTCTGTTCTCCCAGTTGAAATGCAATGATGCTCAACTCAGTATGGGTTGACCTAATGCAGAAGTGAAATACTGTAGATACTTAAAATTTGAAATAAAAAGAAAACACACTGCAAATCGTTGGCATGTTGGCAATATGTCATGCAGCATATATGAAAAGAAAGAGTTAACATTTGAAGTTGAGATAACCTTTCATCAGAAGTGAAGAATGATTTTATTTCATTCATTCATGGCTTGTGAGTGCTGTTGGCTGGTCAGCATTGATGCCCAGTTGTCCTAGAGAATATGGTAGTGAACAGCTGAAGTCCTTTGTGTGTTGGGACAACCATTAGGAAGGGAGTTCCAGGTTTTTAATTCCCTGACAGTGAAAGCACGGCAATATAGTTCCAAGTCAGCTTGGTGTGTGGCTTGGAGGGGCAAGTGCAGGTGAAAGAATTGAATCAGTATCAGGTAGTTAAGGGTTAAATTTTCAGTCAGCGAGCACAATGATGGGTAGTCATGAGTAAACAGGAGTTGGTGTGGGTTAATCTATGGGTAGCAGTGATTTAGATGATTTTAGCAGGTCGGTCAGGCAATTATTAGAATAGACAAGTCTGAATGCAAAAAGGCCATGGATGAAGGCTTCATTAGCAGAAAGCATGGGGAGACAATGTAGATGGATGTTGCTAAAGAGGCATGATCAAGATATTAAAACTAACATAGAAATGAGCCATGAAGTGGGTGTCACAAAATAAGCCTGATCCAAAGTACATTTGCATTAGGAGTCGGTCAAATTGGTTAAGCAAAGTTCAATAATCAAAGTCCCCATGACTACTTGCTGGCTGGAGTCTTATAAATTCTAATAAATAGTCAGGCAATCAGTAAGTGAGACTGAGGGAGAGAGGGACAAATGTAGGAAGGTGAGCCAAGGCACACAGCATCCTGCACAGTATTTTGCACATCAAGGAGAAGCTAGAGTTCATTTGGTGTAAGAAGTGCAATATTGAACCAAAGTGCATCCCAGCTTGCTGTAGACAAATGACCTCAACAATGAGGCACATTCACTGCAGGATTCCATCTTACAGCTAGTTCCAATCAAGTCAAAGTACAGGCAAGGTAGTAGTCTGAACTCCGAAGAGACTGGTTCCTTAGCTCTGGCTCCACAGAAATAAAACCATTAAAAAGGTATAGTAATCATTTTATGGGAAGGAAGAGAACTTCTACCAACTACCAACTGTTACAAACAAGATCAATCCTCCTCAAAATATATTAAGAAGATTGTTAAACCCTAACTTTTTCTTATTTAAAGGTAAGTGTGAGGTGTTGTGTTCCACATGCAGTTTGATTGGTCAAACTACCAGGCTTGAAACAACATACTTTATTCATACACTATAATTAAAATGAAGACAAAATACAAAGAAAGGATTAGCTTATCTGTAACTCTGTTGAAATGTTTAACAAAATAACATGTATATGCCTACTACTAATTAACTGTTCTAATATAATAACATCTCACAAACACACCATTGGCAAAGGCCAATTCAGTAAAATAGATTGTGTCACATGCAACTCTAGCAACAGGAAGAGAACACCAGCTTTCAGCTGTAACAGAGAGAGGAATAAAAGCTTCCACATCCAGGTTCAAGACCCGAGCAACTACTACTGAAAGTTAAAACTAAAAGAAAATCCTGGTTATTTGGGAGCTTAACCACATATATTCAGGCTGCTTCTATTGTTCCAACTTTAAAAAAACACCGAAGCCTTCACAAGCTGTTTATTTTATTGGTTTTGGAATAGATTGCTGTGCACCTCTGACTCAACCTTACTTCTTAAAAAAAAATGTCAAAAATAAAAAAAAGGTCAAAATAAACCTCTTACAGCCATAGTATCATAACACAACTCTGGTATGGACTGCAAATTGTAGGGATAGAAGATGCTCCAACCAATTGATTTTGAATTTTGTGCAGGTTCCTAAAACTGGTGTTGGAACCCTGGTTTTCAGGTACTTCTCTCAATTAAACCAATAAATTTATAATGTACTTACAAATACCACTGATCCTTTCACACCCCATTGTAATTGGGAGATGGATATTTTGTCACCTATTATGTCCCTGACATTCCTACCTTTAGCCAGCAGGTGGAGTGGTACTTCAATTGTCCAGCATGTTTGATGGTTGACAGAATGAATGTGATTCCTGATGAAGGGCTCCAGACTGAAACATCGATTTTCCTGCTCCTTGAATGCTGCCTGACCTGCTGTGCATTTCCAGCACCACTCTAATCTTGACTCTAATCTCCATCATCTGCAGTCCTCACGTTTGCCTCGAATGAATGTGATGCTGAATGAGGTGGTATTGGCCTTACTGGTCAGTGCCTTACTTGGGCACTGAAGCATGCCTGGAAGAAAAAATATGAGGATTCAGCTGTTGGCCACTGTCAGTGCCTACCCTAAGGTGTGTCAGATGTGGAATAAGTGCAGGCCTTGTCAGCAACACTTCCATCTAATGAACAAATAATAAAATAAATGCCAGTGCTGCCTTTACAGTAGATGCCATAGTCCCACACTGCCTTCCTGATAATTTGCAGTATGCCCAAACAGAGCACTATTGAATGTATATAGTTTTTTTTCAGTCAAAGCATGTGAACAAGCCAGGATTTATTGCTGATTCCTAATTGCCCTTGAAAAGGTTTGCTTGATGTATTGCAGTCTATGTGGACACAGCAGGGAAAAAAAAAGTCATTATTTTAATAATATTCAAAAATTTTGTTAAACATTATGTTTTACAATAAGATACTGATATAAGACATTAACCACAGATATATGTGTTAAAGTCATTAACTATTTAGGCATTGCATGAATGTTATTTAACTATTGTGCTTTAAAGCCAGAAATTGGAAGATCTACATTTCATGTTTAGAGGAATGCTTGACTAGAAAATTTGAGATATACAGTACTAGTGGATTTAGAATGTTCAATGATTTGATCGTTCTGTGTTTGATTATGTGAGTCTAGTAACCGACCTGTGCTCACTATGCTTACTTGATTATGTCTGGACGTGGATTCAGAATAAAGTAAACAGGCAACACAGAAACTCCATGTAGCAACTCTCTGAAGTTGAGCTGTCAGCATGAGGACAGACATATTAAGACTGCAGTAATATTTTCAAACATTTGAACATATGTCTATCGCGCACATAGAAACTAGGGTCATCTCTGCATTGTTCTGGGGTACATAAAATATTTACGATCACTTCTGTTGCTCTCTAGCTAGAGATAAGTTCAGTGTAGGAATATTGTAAGTACGTCCCAGGAATATTGCAGATCACTGTTTAGAGTTCTATGGCTGTTGATGTGAACCCAGTAACGTGGTAACATTACCTTCCCAATGCATTTCCCAATAAACACCTAAATGTGTTCCAGAAAACTCTGCCTGAATTAAGTGGCAAAGTTCGGATAAAGGTTAAACTGTTTTGCATTCTCTATCAAATCTGGCTAAGAAGAAAATTAAAATTCACTTGTTACTTTTTTCAAGTTGCTTGTTCCAAATTCCACAAGACAACTTTTAAAGTAAATGATTGGCATGCTGAGCAGTTGTCATGGTAATCCACAAGAACATATGTGCAACAGAGGTAGTGTGGTTGTAGAGATTTGATAGCTACCAGCAGGACTGATAATATTGGCACTTGTTTAAACTGAAGTTGGATGCTTCTCACTCATTTCTCTGGTTGCCATTTTTCTTTGAGGTTTCAGAACTAAGGGAGACTGAAGTACCCCTTGTCAAAACAAACTGATTTTGTCAGTCTAATAGATTTTTCTAAGCCCATACTTTTCAAGGATGAGAGGCAGTACTTTGAGTTGGGAAATTCTCAAAAACTGTCTTATTCACTTACCCTGGTAAACCGAGTTAACTGTCCTTTTCCATGTGTATACTTTGTGCTTCCACATGCAAGGCCTCCGTTTGGTCCAAGGATGGGCTTCAATCAGTATATCTACAAGCTGTCAGGGACTATCCTGTGTCCAAAGGCATCGTATCTATTATGAAGAGCTGACTATTCATCCATTTTTTAATCAATGGGATACATCAATGTTTTATAAGATAATGGGTTCTGAAAGTGTTATTGTTAGAGCATTAGGCTCCACCCAATCTAATAATGACACAGAGGATTGGAAGAGATAAGGTACTACATATTAAGATTGTGTGGAGTACAGACGTATATGTACAGGTCTCCTCATAGTCTTAATAACTATGTTTTCCTTGTGCATGTTTGCTATCATGCAACAACATGCATCATATCAAGACAAAAGCCTCTACTCCTTTTTTATTATTAATTTACAGGGTTTGGGCATCACTGGCTACACCAGAATTTATTGCCATTCTTGAAATGACCTTGAGCAGGTAGTTATACGTGACCTTTTAGAACTGCTGTAATCCATGTGGAGCAGGTCCACCCAAAGTGCTATTAGAGAGGGAGCTTCAGGATTTGACCTAATATCAGTAAAAGACTGGTGATATAGTTCCAAGTCAGGATAGTATGTGACTTAGCGGGGAGCATGCAAATGGTGATATTCTTGTCATTTTAGGTGATGGAAGTCACTGGTTTGGAAAGTGCTATCTATAAAGCTTTGGTGAGATTTCACAATGCAACATTGATGCTTAACGGACTGAATGTTGAAGATGTGAGGTGATATGTCAATAAAGCAAGCTAGATTGTAACTGTATCCAATGCAACTGGGCGCTGCTGATTGTTTGTATGTCCAGCTGTGCACTTTTAAGTTGCACCAACAGTGCATCAGCGAGGTGCTAGGATGGTGTTAGGGTTTGCTGAATGTCAGATGCCATACAGGAAAGGTACATGTAGCTGGTTCCAGTGGATGGTGCCCCCCCTGTGCAGAAGGTTGGATATGGGCAACATGGAGATCATTCAGAGAAAGTGATGAGAAACAAGTCTACTGGCAAAAACATAGCCACTGTTGAAATGACCCATCGGGTTCACTAATTTTCTTCAGGGAGTCTACCATCCTTACCTGGTCTGGCCTACATGTGACTCCAGACCAGAGCAACGTGATTGACTCTAAATCATCCTCTGGGCAATTAGGGATAGACAATAAATGCTGACAAGAGATACCGCCATCCCATGAACGATTTATATATATTGCACTATATATTATGTTATAGAAAGTATAATCTCAATTTAATTTTAATCCACATTTTGCAATCATTAACTTACAGAAATTGGTGTTGCAAATCATAGTGCCTTTTTTAATGTAATGACATGGGTATATAGTACCCTCATGGTGTAATACCTTCCATATGCAACACATCACTGGAACTATCTGTTCAGCATCTAACAATGATCTCCCATGGCCTTCCTTATTTATTGTTGCCATGAATGGGAAAGGGCACTGACAAGGCTAGCAAGTTATGCCCTATCAACTGGCTTCCAGAATTTAAATTAAACTGCAAGCACCAACTTTCAATTTGCAAAAATTTATCAGTAAACAAAAACTCAGCTGATTGCTCTGAAGATTATTCAAGCTTGGGCTATAATATAATGCATTATGTTCTGTCATTACCAACAAAAACATGAATATAAAGCTGGAACAACTCCTTATGTTTGTGGTTTCTTTTCTTGACTATTGTTAACTAGCAGACTGACCATTTGAATGACTAAATTATTACAAAATGGGTTGGACATTTCTTCATCAATGTTAATTTAAATCCATATAGACAGACTTTATGCTTCCCCCTTACTGGTTTTGAGGGCTAATGGTAAATGGGGGAGTAAAGTGGAGGAGGGAGGGGGCAGGAAAATTCCTCAGATTTATTCCCACTGGCTTTCTGCCCCTTCTGCTCATCTGTGCAATTTTTTTTTTGATGAAGGTTGGCTGATCCATCTGCTCACCTCTACCCCAGTTCAGGCTCTTAAGTGAGCAAGTAGTGCCCAGTTTAAGGATTGCTTCCATCCAGCCTCAATTTTCAGGCTGATGAGATGGGTTTAGGGACAAAGGAGACATCTTGTAAATCCACCTGACTTATGACCCAAGGAGGAATGGGCACTTCCAACTGCTCCCTTTCAACATCTGATGCCTCTTCCCCACAACAAGGTCTATACCCCAAAGTTGCTCTATTTCCTGGTCTTCCCACAAACAATCCTATTCATGTTCCTTGGGCCTCCCTCAGCTTCCCTCTCCATTCTCAGGTCCTGCCAATTACCTCGCCCCAAACTCCCAGGACTTAGACTCTGCCCAGTCCTGTCTATTGAAGCTTTTGGGATCAGTGAATTGCTGGTGAATCAGATTCATCGAATCATAGAATCCCTACAGCTTGGAAACAGACCTTTCGGCCCAACAAGCCCACACCAACCCTCTGAAAAGTAATCCACCCAGACTTATTCCTTTACTCTATTAAATTAGATTAGATTTCCTATAGTACAGAAACAGGCCCTTCGGCCCAACAAGCCCCCACTGACCCTCCGAAGAGAAACCCACCCAGACATGTTCCCCTACATTTGCCTCTGACTAATGTACCTAACACTGCGCTATTTAGCATGGCCAGTTCACCTAACCTGCACAATCTTTGGATTGTTGGACAAAACTGGAGCACCTGGAGGAAACCCACGCAGACATGGGGAGAATGTGCAAACTCCACACTGACAGTCACCCAAGGCTGGAATCATAGAACATAGAACATAGAACAGTAGAGCACAGAACAGGCCCTTCAGCCCACGATGTTGTGCCGACCATTGATCCTCATGTAAGGTAAACTTAATGTACGAACCCTTAAATTTCTGTGACCATATGCATGTCCAGCAGTCTCTTAAATATCCCTAATGACCTCGCTTCCACAACTGTTGCTGGCAATGCATTCCATGCTCTCACAACTCTCTGCGTAAAGAAACCCGCCTCTGACATTCCCTCTATACTTTCTGCCAAACAGCTTAAAACTATGACCCCTCATGTTTCATGTTAACAATTTCTGCCCTGGGAAAAAGTCTCTGGCTATCAACTCTATCTATGCCTCTCATCATCTTGTACATCTCAATTAGGTCCCCTCTCTTCCTTCTTTTTTCCAATGAAAATGAATCAAATCTGGGTCCCTGGCATTGTGAGGCAGCAGTGCTAACCACTGAGCCACCGTGCCGCCCAAATTATCCTATATTTACCCTGATTAATGCATCTAACCTACACATCCATGAACACTTTGGGCAATTTAGCATGGCTAATTCATCTAACCTGCATATCTTTGGATTGTGGGAGGGAACACACACAGACACAGGGCGAACATGCAAACTCCACACAGACAGTCACCTGAGGCTGGAATTGAACCTGTGACCCTGGCACTGTGAGGCAGCAGTGCTGCCAGATTAACAGACTGCTACTTGCAGTGTTAAATGGCTGCGGGGAAGTTCATTTTCTCCGCACTCCAGAGAGTAAAGACACATTCTAGTTAATGTTTCTTCTTAGCACAACCCTCCTTTTCTGGGAACCACTGTAAAGAACTTTTACTGCACAGCTTCCAGAGCAAATATATCCTTTCCCGTAGAAGGAGAACAAAACTGTGCATAATATTCTAGATGTAGTTTAGGGGTCTAGGGCAAGTAGGACAACATGTATAACTTGTTCATATGCACACAAACATGTGCACATTATTACAGGCAAGTTCAACTGCAGTAGAAACTTTCTCCAAGCAAGCAAACATTGCTGAGTAGAACTAATAGTGACATTGTTCCAGTGGTGCTGTCCTGTAATACATCTGGCAGGTCTGGGGTACATGCAGGAATATGCAGTCCTGAATGCCTTGCAATTTATCATTGATACTACCATCCATTTTTATGTACTGCTTTATGACAGGGTCCTTTACCTGATAGACCCTCAGCAATGATATTTTAACCAGAAATCTAAGAGTGGGAAAGTCTGCATTCTGTCACATGATGTTCACCTGATGTGCTTCAACAATCAGCAAAATTGTTTTGTTTTGGTATCCATTGAGCAGTTTGTAAAATACAATACTTAAATCCTTGTAAGTAAGGGACATTGTGCAAGCACATAGATCATGTGTAAGCAGCAGTATCTCACCAAACGAAGGTTGAAGTGGATAATTCAAGGACAAGGGGAAAACCAACAGCATCAATCTTTCAAGTTTTACTTTTGAAAACTCATTGACAGGATATGGGTATCGCTGCCAAGGCCAGTGATTACTGCTTATCCTTAATTGCACCAGAACAGGTAGTGGTGAACCAATTTCTGCATAACTGACCAACAAGCTAGTCCATTACATTGCTGTTAGTCTGGAGTCGCATGCAGTTCAGTGCAAGTAAGGATGGAAGACTTTGTTCCCTAAAGGACATTAGTGAATTAGATACTGTTTTACAAAATTCCATTAGTTCCGTGGCAGAATCTTCCAAGTTTGCTGGAGATCTTAGAAGACCACATTGAAGATCTTAATTAAGCAGATGGAGGGCATGAAATCCCTGAACTATAAACTCATCAGATCTGAAAACACCCCAACCATAAGATTAGATTAGATTACTTTACAGTGTGGAAACAGGCCCTTCGGCCCAACAAGTCCACACCGACCCGCAACCCACCCATATCCCTACATTTACCCCTTACCTAACACTACGGGCAATTTAGCATAGCCAATTCACCTGACCTGCACATATTTGAACTGTGGGAGGAAACCGGAGCACCCGGAAGAAACCCATGCAGACACGGGGAGAACATGTAAACTCCACACAGTCAGTCGCCTGAGGCGGGAACTGAATCCGGGTCTCTGGCACTGTGAGGCAGCAGTGCTAACCACTGTGCCACCGTGCCGCCCATAAGCATTCCCTTGAACTGTAAAATATAAATAGTCAAACCCTACCACAACCTGCAAAGGTGGACCATACAAGCATGACAGGTTAATTGTAACCCTGTAGAAGTTTATTTCAGCTGAACTTTGTCTTATTAAAAGACAAAGTAACATTAATTCAAACAATGGGTTAAGATAGCTACCATTGCCTAACACAATTTTAAAAAGCTGCAAGAGATATTATCATAAACAGTGTAATGGAATGAGCTTTCCCACATTCCATCAATTCTGCAATGAGGCATCCCTCACCATGAGGTAGGGATTGTAAAATTTTCTGTTATGCAAGCAACATTATGTCCATTCAGTCCTTTCTAGTCTGGGGCATGGAACAAACCAAGCATAAATAATGCAGGGACAATTCAACAAGAGGTACTTGGGATATGAATCATTGTAAAAGGAGGTCAACATCAGAGTGTCATTACCGCATGTGGAAGAAAAAGGACAAAGGCCAGTTGTCTATCTCTCATGAGAGAGCAGTTCTCTGGGACTATGGTGACTTTACATTTACGTATAATAGGAGGGAATCTTGAGAGTTCAATAAACAAATGAATGAGATTGAGTCAAACTCTGCATCTTGTGCATTTTGTTCTTTTAGTTCTTCAAATCCAAGAATTATTGTATATTGGGGCAAGTTTTGGCAAAGGGGTAGAAAACTCTTTACTGGGAGGCAGAATTCAGACTCTCATTGACAAGTTTTCAGGGTTTTGGTTTTAAGTTCTCAGAACCTTTCAAGTGGCTTGGCCTTCCTGACTGTAATGGTTGGGAATCTCTTTTTCATTCATTAATTGACCATGAATAGTTAATAACACCCTTGTGCACTGAAATTGTGTTCATGGATGCAACCTTGTTAAAATAAAATGGGAAACGTATTTCAGAAATCCAGTCATATAAATCAGGTATGTGATTGATGTGGGGTAGACATTTTCCAATGGAAACTTCTTCACAAGCTTAGCTCCTTCGTAATCAAGCCATTTCTTTGTGTAAAGGGCTACAGTGTTAGCAGTGATGCTTGATCTGGCCACCCAGCTCATGACAAGTCTCCGTTTTGTGTGATCTTGCAAGTAGTTCTTAAATGGATATAGTGGAAGAGGGATCCCTGACTAGGTCAACAGGTCTCTGCAAGCAAGAGACCAACGTTGGCTAGCACCAGCAAACCTGACCAGTGAAGGTACCTTCTCAAGGGTATTAAAGGATGGACAACAAATATTGGCCCAACCAGAAACATTCACATTCAATGAAAGAATAACAATTAAAAAAAAAATCCATGCCTTGGAATTTCCTTTTTTCAGCCCAGGAGAATTTTCAGGAAGGTTTTGACCTCAGCCCTGACTCCACCATGGACCTGATGGCATTTATTGGGTCAGGAATAATTATATATGCAGGATGGACTCCTACCTGGATTCATGACAGTGATTGAGAGCACCGGGCCTCCACTATTGGAAATTATAGTGATGTTCACCCCAAGAGGAGAGGTCAGTTTAATGGGTCACGAGGGACAAATTCAAGTTGAAAATGAGTGGAAATATGTAACATTATGGGGGTGGGGGCAATGTGCTCACTGCAGGTTGTACATTCCACCAAAAGGACATCAGAGAGACTTCCTGTCAGAATATGTTGTTACTCCCTTCCTTGTTCTTCCTTGGAATAATTGCAAACAGCTTCAGGAGGTAGGAAATTTGGGAAGTTTGATATGTGCTCATCATGTTTATCCGTCTACTATAGTACAGGAAGCAGCAGGTTGTTTAATTTGATTCTCAGCAAAACCTGAATTACCCTCTGTATTTTAATGCTTTATTTTAATACACTGAATTACCTTTTTTAGCAAGTTGAGACATTTACTATATATAAATACATGACTTGTAAAATAATATTTTTACTCAATCTTTCAGGCTTATATATTTACGTTTGTGGTAATTTTAGACTCCCTGAAATATTCGTATCTTTGAAGTTTGATTGGATCACTTGGCACGGTATTATTCAAACTATATCTCTCATGGTTAGCGCTGCGTACAGGCACAAGTTACAGCATCAAAT
Source organism: Chiloscyllium plagiosum (assembly GCF_004010195.1). Classification (NCBI taxonomy): domain Eukaryota; kingdom Metazoa; phylum Chordata; class Chondrichthyes; order Orectolobiformes; family Hemiscylliidae; genus Chiloscyllium; species Chiloscyllium plagiosum. The sequence continues at coordinate 60,202,173 of NC_057721.1, read as the reverse complement.
AAGTGAAACTTGGCTACGTCCTGCTAGAGAATTGATAATGATGCTAATCAGCTACAATCACAAATAAATCAAAGGCAGGACTAATATAATTTTATATAAGCATATTTGTTTGTTCAGACCTGCGTTTTTCTTTGCTTTCTGAACAAAAATGCACTAATTTTTGTCAGTCATTAATTTCTGTTCTTTGCCTTTTAGAATGTTATTGCTAGGGTTGTGGGATAAAGTCCCACTCTGGAGAATTTCGGATAAAATACAGGCCAAACCTCCCAGCACACCACTGAGGAAATGCTATGTTGCTGGAAGAGTTACTTTCTGGATGAGATATCCACGAGTAGGAGAGTCCAGATCCCAAGGGTAAACCCTCAGAGCAAAAGGATAACCCTTTAGAACTGAGATGAGGAGGAATTTCTTCAGTCAGAGGGTGGATAATCTGTGGAATCCATTGCTGCAGAAGGCTGTGAATGCCAAGTCATTGAATGTATTTAAGACAGAGATAGATAGGTTCTTGATTAGTAAGGGAATCAAGGGTTATGGAGTGGGCTGGACTTGAGAAACATATCAGCTATGATCAAAGGGCAGAACAGACTTAATGGACCAAATTGTCTAATTCTACTCCAATATCTTATGGTCTTACATTCATTTTCTATTATTTGCTTCTCAGTGTTAATCTGCTAACACTAAACGAGTGGAGTAGGGGGAAGGGAAAGGGAAAATGACAGGAAGTATGGTGGTAAGTACAAAGGAAAGCAGCAGGTGAGCATATGTGCAGGAGGGTTTAACTACATGGCAGAATATGAAAGAAGTAAAAAGGAAGGGATCAATATCATTGGAGATATTGGAATTCATAAAAAGGTTACAAAAACTGGCATAAGGGCACTTCACCTGAATGCTTCTAACATTCATAACAAAGTAGATGAGTTAATGACACAAATCAACACGGATGAATATGATTTAGTAGCTACTGCGGAGACATGGTTGCAGGATAGTCACGACTGGGAGTTAAATATCCAGGGATGTCAGAGTATTTGGAATGGCAGATAGGGAGGTAAGGGAGCTGATATTCAAGGATGACATCAAGGCGGTGGTGAAAGATGATATAGGTTCTCTGGAGAATAAGCTGGAATCCATTTGGGTGGAAATGAGATATTCTAAGAAAAAAACGTTACTGATAGGTGTTGTCTATAGACCACCAAATAATAATATTACATTGGGGTGGGAAATAAACAAACGCCTGTAAAAATGGTATGGCAATTATCATGGGGGATTTTAATCTACATTTTGACTGGTTGAACCAGGTCGGTCAGGATAATCTTGAAGAGGAGTTCATTTAATGTATCTGTGATAGTTTTCTTGAATAGTACGTAATGGAACCGATGAGGGAGCAAGCTATCCTAGATCTGGTCCTTTGTAATGAGACAGGAATAATTAATGACCTCATAGTTAGGAATCCTCTTGAAAGGAGCGATCGCAGTAAAGTCAAACTTAAAATGCAGATGGAGAATGTGAAGATAAAATCCAATACCAGGGTCCTGTGCTGAAACAAAGGAGACTACAATAGGATGAGGGCGACATTGGCTAAAGTAGACTGGAAGGCTTTATGGTGGAACAGTTGATGAATAGTGGAGGACTTTCAAAGTAAATTTTCAAAGTACTCAGCAAAAAGTATATACCAGTGAAAAGAAATGACTGTAGGAAAAGGGGTAATCTGCCATGGATGTCTAAGGAAATAGGAAGGCTATCAAATTGAAAGAGCAGGCATACAAAGTGGCCAAGGTCAGTGGGAAACTATAAGATTGGGAAAGCTTTCAAGGTCAACAGAAAACTACAAAAAGAGCTATAAAGAAAAGATAGATTATGAGAAAAACTAACTCAGAATATAAAGGCAGATAGCAAAGGTTTCTATAAATATATTTTAAAAAGTGGCAAAAGTAAACATTGCCCTTTAGAGGGTGAGAAGGGTGATTTAGTACTGGGATATGAGGAAATGGCCAAGGCATTGAATAGATATTTTGTGTCAGTCTTCACATTGGAGGATACGAATACCATGCCAGTAATTGACAAAGAGACAAAGGTAGGTGAGGACCTGGAAATAATAATTATCACGAAAAGTGTTGGACAAGCTAGGGGTAGGCAAGTGTCCTGGCCCTAATAGCATGCATTCCCTGGATGCTAAAACAGATGTTAGGGGAATTAGCAAATGTACTTCAGTTCCAGCAGATTAGAAAACAGCAAATGTGACACACTACTATTTAAAAAGGGAGGGAAACAAAAGATGGGGAATCATAGGCCAGTTAGCTTAACTTCTGTAGTGGGTTAAGTCCATTATCAAGGAAAAAAATAACAAGGCATCTAGATAGAAATTGTCCTATTGGGCATAGCTTAATGGAAGGCAGGTCATGCTTAACTAATCTTTTGGAATTCTATGAAGATGTTACGAACATGGTGGATAATGGGGACCCAGTTGATGTGGTGTATTTAGATTTCCAAAAGGCATTTGACAAGGTGCCACACAAAAGGCTGTTGCTCAAGATAAAGATGCAAGGTGCTACAGGCAATGTATTAGCATGGATAGAAGGTTGGTTAACCAACAGAAAGCAAAGAGTGCGAATTAATGAATGCTTTTCTGGTTGGCAATCAGTGACTAGTGTTATGCCTCAGGGATTAGTGTTGGGACTGCAATTATTCGCAATTTACATAGATGGTTTGGAGTCGGGGACGATGTGTTGTATATCAAAGTTTGTTGATGACACTAAAATGAGTGGTAGAGTAAATGTGTAGAGGACTGTAAAACTTTGCAAAGGGACATAGGTAGTTTAGATGAGTGCGCAAAGGTCTGGCAGATGGAATACAATGTTAGTAAATGTGAAGTCATCCATTTTGGTAGGAATAGCTGTAAAAAGGACTATTATTGGAATGGTAAGAAATTGGAGCATGCTGCTGTGCAGGGGGACCTGGGTGTCCTTGTTCATGAATCACAGAGGGTTGGTATGCAGGTAATTAAGAAGACAAATGGCATTTTGTCCTTCACTGCTAAAGGGATTGAATTTAAAAGCAGGGAGGTTATGTTGCGAATGTATAGGGTGCTGGTGAAACCACACCTGAGAGTACTGCATGCAGTTTTGGTCTCTTTACTTGAGAAAGGATGTACTGGCACTTGAAGGGATGCAGAGTAAGTTCACTAGGTCGATTCCAGATTTGAGGGAGGTTGGTTTATGAGGGGATACTGAGTAGACTGGGATTATATTTATTAGAATTTAGAAGAATGGGAGGGGGGATTTAATCGAAACATATAAAATTATGAAGGGAAAAGATAAGATAGAAGTACAGCAGAAGTTTCTACTGGAGGGTGAAACTAAGACAAGAGGGCATAGCCTCAAAATTAAAGGGAGCAGATTTAAGATTGAATTGAGAAGGAACTAGAGGGTTGTGAATCTGTGGAATTCCCTGCCGAGTGAAGTGGTTGAGGCTTCCTCAGGAAAAATGTTTAAAGCTAAGATAGACAGTTATTTGAACAGTAAAAGAATTAAGGATTATGGTGAGAGGGAGAGTAAGTGGAGCTCAAGCCATGAATAGATTAGCCATGATCTTATTGAATGGTGGGGTGGGCTTGAAGGGCCAGATGGCCTACTCCTGCTCCTAGTGCTTATGTTCTATCCATGTGCATTGCAATGTGACTTTTTACTAAAATTGCTCTGGTTCTCCAATCTTCAAAACAAAATGAAGGAATGAAATTAAAAAAATAGCATAGTTGCAGCTTTGCTGCAAATAGTTCTGTGTTAGCTTTTTGCTGAACCAATCCAAAATTGATCCTCACCTTGTTCAGTCAATTCATAGTCATGTTCTCCACTATATATGCTTTTCTACTATTCCCTTAAAGATTCTGTTTTAACTATTATCAGTTTTTGAACCTTCACTCGCCTTCACTGATGATTGAACCACTTGTAGATTACTATGGTTCTTCCCAGTACTCCTCCAGTTATCTATTCTGGAAGGAACATTTTCATCAAACTGTGTTTGTAGTTGCTGTTTCTGCATTTCCTTGGCAGATTCTGTGCAATAAATAGACAACTTTAGTTCTTATTTATCATCTTCAGGAAAGGACTGACTCTCCTTGAAAGAGACAATTAAGTTTTCAGGTATGGTACCATCTGAATCTCAAAATCTAAAGTCTCAGACCCCAAAAATTGAGCCATTTGAGGGATGGTTTCTTTTTCTGTAACTATATGTAGAAAGAGAACCTTAATCTGAATTCACTCTGATGGCTGGTCACAACTGCCTTGGTGCCCTTTTTTCCCACCATTTTCAGCCACCGCTCAGAGAAATGGAGCATCTGCCTCACACTCTTCAATGTTAGGGCTAGAATCTCTATAGTGGAAAGTGATCCCTGGTGCGCCAATTTAAAGTCAGCATCCTTGGTTTCTTGCCAACCGAAGAATATTTAAAGATATAAAATAGCTCCACTAAATAATAAGTCATTATGATTAGGAAACACATATAAGATCTCTGCAAGGTCTCACCTGTTGTAGCAGAGTTCAGCAATCATCTGGCTGTTCAGTCAGATTCCAGCATTTCTTTCGCATCAAAGCTGAATGTAAAGGAGTTTGCAAATGGTTGACCTTAGCCAAGATGTGGCATTCAAAGCCATTGACACATTTTCTCCAGTATCCAAATCAAAAATAGGTTTGATGTTATTTTATTGATATACATCTGTGATCCTGGCCTCTCAGAGGAGTTGAATTCTTGCTGAGATCCTGAGTCTCAGGAGAATTGAATTGTTGGTGTGATCCTGGGGTCTCGGGGAGTTGAATTCTTGCTGAGATTCTGTGTCTCAGGAGAGTTGAATTCTTGCTGAGATCTTGAATCTGGTATCTCAGGGGAATTGAATTCTTGCTGAGATCTTGAGTGTCAGGAGAGATGAATTCTTGCTGAGATCTTGAATCTGCAGTCTGAGGGGAGTTGAATTCTTGCTGTGATCCTGGACTCTCAGGAGAGCTAAATTCTTGCTGAGATCTTGAATCTGCAGTCTGAGAGGAGTTGAATTCTTGCTGTGATCCTGGGCTGTCAGAGGAGTTTGATTCTTGCTAGGGGCCTGCTGCATTTACCAGGAAGAGATCATCCTAGCCTTTCCATCCCTTTCTGCTGATACACCTTACAGGTTACAGTGGTCTAAGCTATACTCTATGCACTCATCACCCTCGATAAAACCAGCCAGGTTAGGTTCCCGCTAGTGGAGTTTTTTTGTGGCTTGAACAAATTAATGTACAAGCTTACAAACAAATAGCAGAAGTAGGTTATTCAGTCACTTAAGCCTGCTTGGCTCTTTAATTAGATCATGGCTGATCACATTGTGACCGTAAATTCACATTCCTGTTTACGTCAATAACTGTTCATCCACTTCCCTACCAAAAATCTATTCATGTCCTCCTCAGAAATAGTTGAAGATTCTGCCAGTATCATCTTTGCAGGAAGTGAGCTCCAGAGACCCACAGCCTTCTGAGAGAAAAGAAAATTGCCTCATCCCTGTTTAAAATGGCTGACCCCTTATTTTTAAACAGCAACCCCCCTAGTGGTATTTTCTTCCATAAGAGGAAATATCCTATCCAGATGCAACCTATCAAAACTCCTCAAGAGCTGATATGTTTCTATTAAGTTAAAAATCACACAAAACCAGGTTATAGTCCACTGGTGCTTCCAATTAAACCTGCTGGACTATAACCTGGTGTTGTGTGATTTTTAACTTTGTCCACACCAGCCCAACACTGGCGTCTCCAGGTTGTGTGCTTATTAAGTTGCCTCTTGCTTTTTTAAATTCAGCAAATAATAATCTAACCCATCTAACTGTTCTTCATAAGACACTCATCCATTCCAGATATTAGTCTGGTAAACCTTCTCTGAACTGCTTCTTTCCTTAAATAGCTGAAAATGTGTTGCTGGAAAAGCGCAGCAGGTCAGGCAGCATCCAGGGAACAGGAGAATCGACATTTCGGGCATAAGCCCTTCTTCAGGAATGAGGAAAGTGCCCGAAACGTTTCGGCTTATGCCCGAAACGTCGATTCTCCTGTTCCCTGGATGCTGCCTGACCTGCTGCGCTTTTCCAGCAACACATTTTCAGCTCTGATCTCCAGCATCTGCAGACCTCACTTTCTCCTCTTTCCTTAAATAAGCAGACCAATACTGTACTTAGTACTCCATATGCATTGTGTATTTGAAGAAAACCCCTCTAGATTTGCATTCAATTCCCCTCTCAATAAATTATGACATTCTATTAGCTTTTCTAATTACTTGTTATACCACATACTAAACTTTTTTGTGATTTATGCATTTCTGCATCTCAAAGATTTGCAATCTCTCAACATTTAGATAATATGCTTTTTTTAATTCTTCATACTAAAATGAATGATTTCACATTTCCTTATATTATGCTCCATTTGGCACATTCTTCCCAGTCACTTAACTTAGCTTTATCCCTCTTGCTTCCTCAAATCATCTGTACAACTAATTTCCTATCTATCATTGTGTCATAATAACATTGGATCGCATGGACCATGGCTTATTTCTCTAGGTACATATGATGAATATGTTTTCTCAGTGCCGACTTCTTCGCTACTTCTTTAAGAAGTTTAGCTTTTGTTATGCTTTACTCACTGCAAATGATTGATTTTTTTTCTTGTTGCAATCTGCGCACTCTATCACAGACGTACTCCCATACTTCCTTCAGCTTCTGAGTGCTTTTTCCTGTTCCACTTTTCAGTGTTTAGTTATGCCCCAGAATTCACTGCCAGCTGATCCCTAAACTGCTGAGTTTCACTTCAAGGGTACCTCCCTGACCTTGGGGTTTGGATCAGTGTGCTGCCCTTGTCATTTCTTCCCAAGCAGGTTCCATTGCTGGGCTTCACTTCTCCTGCTTCCCTCAACTTTCATGAGTCTGGTCACCATAGCCACCATATAGTAATGTGAGATCTTGCGCAACAAAAATTTTTATTGACCGTAACTATAGTTAGAAGATGGTAAGAGAGAACATCTTACCTGGAGCTGTGATGACCCAGGCTTCAGTTCCATGTGATTTGATGTTATTACGATATACCTTCCTTCTCACAAGCTCAGTAGAGTAGATGTGTAATTCCTTTTATTCTATGCCTTGCATTATAGAGAATGAATACTAATGCCTGGAATTCTGTAAGTTGAGATAATTCCTAACCAACTTGCTCAATTGATCATGAGTGATGTGTGAACATGGTAACTTCTTATTTTGTAAGAGATATCGCTTTTAATACTCTCTTTACAGGTTGTAGAATCCCTACAGTGTGGAAGCAGGCCATTCGTCCAATCAAATCTACACCAATCCTCTGAAGAGCATCCCACCCCAGACCCACCCCCATACCATGTAACCCTGCATTTCCCATGGTTAATCCACCTAACCTGTGCATCTTTGGACTGTGGGAGGAAATCCATGCAGACATGGGGAGAATGTACAAATTCCACACAAACATTCATCCAAGGTTGAGACTGCGCCTGGAGTATTGTGTGCAGTTTTGGTCTCCAAATTTGACAAAGGACATTTTGGCTATTGATGGAGTACAGTGTAAATTCACGAGTTCAATTCCCGGAATGGCGGGAATATCATATGTTAAATGTTTGGAGTGACTGGGCATGTATACATTTGAGTTTAGAAGGGTGAGAGGGGTCTGATTGAGATGTATTAGATTATTAAAGGATTGGACACTCTGGAGGCAGGAAGCATGTTTCTGCTGATGGGTGAGTCCAGAACCAGAAGACATGGTTTAAAATTAAGGGGTAGGCCATTTAGAACAAAGTTGAGGAGAATATTTTTCACCCGAAGAGTGATGGATATGTGGAATGCTCTGCTCCAGAAGGCAGTGGAGGCCAAGTCTCTGGATACTTTCAAGAAAGAGATGGATAGAGCTCTTAAGGATAGTGAAATCAAGGGTTATGGGGAAAGGCAGGAACAGGATACTGATTGTGGATGATCAGCCATGATCATAATAAATGATGGTACTGGCTCGAAGGGCCAAATGGCCTACTCCTGCACCTTTTGTCTATTTTCTATTGTCAAGGGTGGAATCAAAACCAGATCTCTAACATTGTGAGGTAGCAGTGCTAGCCACTGAGCCATCATGCCACCAATGCTGCCAGATCTGCTGAGTTTCTGCAGCATTCACTGTTTAAGTCAAATACCTGCCTGGTTTTGCCTTCCTAACTGTGGGGGCGGGGAAACCTATTGTAAGCCCTCAATAATGCTAGAGTTGAAATGAGCTATTTCATCAGAGAGTGAGGACACAGCAGTTTTATTTGCTGTAAAGTACAATCCAATCCAAAATCAACCAATTCCCACCCAAAACAAAATCAATCTCAAGATTAGGGTCAACTTGATTAGTTTTTTCATTGACGATTTATCAACCATTTATGGCTGAGTTGAAGAGAAATTTCTTCATTCCAAATAATGTAAGTATTTGGAATTTCAAAGCCAGAGGATAGTGGATGTTCAATCTCTAATGACTGAGATTGACAGATTCTTGGGTACAAAGGGAATTGAGAGATGTATAGGTAGTGTAGTAAGTGCTGTAAAGATAGAAGATCCAGCATATTCTAGTTGGATGACAGAGAGGGATGGAAGGAGCACACAGTCTACTCCTGCTCCTATTTCTCATGTTTGTATTTTTTATTTGTCGTTGTTATGTAAGGAAGTACAGCAGCTGATTTGCACCAGCAGCGAATTTGGCGAAAGGCAAGTCTGTTTTATTGGTTTTAGAAGCTGCACCTCACTGATTGTCCAGTATGTGTCAGTCAAGTTCAACATTGATTAAAAATTGCTCAATATGGTTCATCCTCAAACAGGACAAAATAACTGCATTTCAATCACTTCCTATATGGAAATTTTTGGCCATATAATTTAAGGACCATTCGGTTAGACCCTTTTTGAAAATAGGAGCACACCTGCAACTCTATATCCCTTCAACACTGCCTTCCAACCTGGTTGTCATAGCGCAATACTTATGCAATTATGTACTAAATGGTTAGAACCTTCAGTAGAGTGCCTGGGACTGAGGACAATGCAGATTCAAATGTGGCCTTCAAAAGAGAATTGGATCATTATCCGAAAGATAAAAAGTTGCAGGACCATGTGGAAAAAGCGGGAGAGTGGTACCTGGTGAATTGCTGTTGCAGAGAGCTAGCACAGACATGATTGACCATGTTGCTGCCTTCGGTGCTGTAATCACTCTGAGACATGGAGTTTTGAATTAATCACAATCCAGAAGATGTCAGCTGCAACAATTCATCACTCAGTGGAACATTAGCCTGAATTCCTGTTGTGGCCTTTATACCCATACCGTTTGGCACATATAGAGCTATGGTACCAAAGCAAAAATAAATCTAAAAATTTTAAAGTGAAACAGTAGCAGCAACACAAAAAAATGAAGGTATGGATTACAAAGAACTCAAGTTAAATGAACTAGAACCAGAACAGGGAAGAGAAGAAAAGGAAAGCTTTGAACATTTTTATTTTGATAGAGCAATAATTTTATAGCATCTGAAAGATCTCTGATACCACAGTGACATTACTTGAATAATATTCAGGGATTTTTCCACCTTCGCAGGATTTGTGATTCAAAATGTTTAATTAAATGTGACTGGAGAAAATGTACTTCAAAGCTGGAAATGACTTGAGGTCAGAAAAAAATGGAAAATTTACAATCTTGTAGCATGTGACATCTTTTAAAGTCCTGAACTATTTGGGATCATCAGTCACAGTCGCCTTAGTCTTCCTGCAACCAACTGAGAAAACATTGCAGTTTTTTTCTAAGGAGACCAGTAAATATTGTAATAGGTATGTGCACAGTGTTCCCAAGCACACAATCATTGCTTTGGTAATACTTTAAGCATTTTTTCCTAAAGAGACACTGAGAGCAGGAAAAATGCACACTGCGTCGTATGAAAGTCTGTGGGTGAGTGGAGAGATTAATGTGGCCATTAACAGCTTACACCTGCGGTTTCCCCCTGTGCACTTTGATCTAACATCAGATCATTTGTAATTCTGCATTCCCCCCCTGTGGTTCCTTTTAAAAAGCTGGCACCAACTGCATGGTTTTGTCAACAGCAGCAGGGTGACAAGTCAGCAAAGGACTTGCTATCTGCCTCTCCTTTGACTACCTCATCAATCAGCTGCTTCGTGCATCTGTGACCTTTCATTGACATGTAAATTTTTACATCCAGCCTTCTTGTTAAGTCCATGTTGTGCACATCGTCTTTACAATGGCCAGCCACTTTCAGACATTTTTTTGTTTCCCAATATGCTGAAGAATGATCAGATAGATTTTCAATACGGTTTTATGATTTCAATTTTTTGCAGTTCATTCTTTTGTGGGAATCACTGGCAAATGCTCTTGAATTGAATGGCTTGCTGGGCCATTTCAGTGACAGTTAAGAGTCAGCCACATTACTGTGAACTTAGAATCGTATACAGGCAGCTATCTAGTTATGGTGGGTAGTTCTGGGAATGGTGATTGGTAAGATGGGGATAGAATTGCAAGTGCTGAACACTATAGCTATGTAGTAGTTGGTTAAGAAGGTGCTTTTGGTCAAATACAGTAAGAAATCTCACCAGGCCTCGCAGCAGATACCCTCAGTGTTGGAGTGTTTCTTAGAAATGAGGTGGACCAAGTAAATCCATTGTCAGTGGGATATGTTTAGGAGGCAGTGATCATCGTATTATAAGATTGAAGATGACATAATGGTAAATCCAGAGTAACAAAACTGAATCAGCAAAAGCTGATTTCAGTGGACCTGGTCTGAATTGACAAGAACAAAAGGTTGGTGGAAACCACTGAAGCTGAACAGTGGGCTGCCTTCAAAGAGGAGAGGGCATAGAGTTAAAGTGATTTGCAAAATAAGCAAATAGGATATGAGAAAAGACTTTTCACACAATGAGTGGTTTGGGTCAAGAATGTACTGCCAGAAGTGTAGTGGGGGCAGGTTCATTTGAAGTATTTGAGATCACAGTAGGTGATTATTTGTTTAGAAACAATGTGCCTTGTCATCAGCGGCAATCATTCGCCAGTGAATATTGATCATTCACCTGGAAGATTCTGTGTCCTTGGTTGTAGCTTCTATGGGTGATGAGCCTGATCCCAGAACCACATCCCCAACTGTACATTTAGCAGGTATTTCCTGGAGATGGGTTTGGTCCTTGCCTTTGAGATTGCTGGCATTCCTTTTTCAGGTTCCTTTTCCATACTTCCTCATGCCAATGGGTCTTCTCAAAGAATTGTAGCCTTTCATAGAGGAGTTTCCTTCAAATAGGTTTCTTCTGAACAAGGGTCTCCCGTGCATTGACATCCGTGTTGCAATTCTTGAGGAAAACCTTCAGGGAGTCTTTGAGATGCCCTCCTCTCATCCAGATGCCTCCTGGGAGCTGGGTAAAGATGATTCGCTTTGGCAGCTGGAATTCAGGCATTGTAAGCATGTGGCTGGTCCAGCAGACTTGGTTTCGGGTGATCATGGCCTTGATGCTGGTGCTATTGGCTGGTTCAAAGACGATGATGTTAGTATGCCTGTCCTCCCAGCTGATGAGGAGAAACCATCTCAAACAGCATTGATGGTACTGTCAAGGGCCTTGAGCTGGTGTCTGTGTATATTACAGGTTTCAGAGCCATATAGAAGTGTCAGAAGGATAAGATCTTGGGATCAGTCATCAAAGTCAAAAAGGTGACGTTCATAGATCGGATGCAATGTTGAATCTACACATTAGTACCATCCTTAGATGATCGATTTTAATGGGGAGAAGGACTGGAACTTGACAAGTTATTGAAGGATTTGGGTCTTCTTGAGGTTGAAGCTGAGTCTAATTCTCATTCTCCTGTGTGCCTCTGCAAAAATATTAAACAAGGATTGAAGATTCTCTTCCAAGAGAATTGAAATGATTCTGCCATCCACATACTGAAGTTCATCAAATGAGATTGCTATCGTTTTCTTCATGGATTTCAACCAGTTGAGGTTGAAAAGTTTGCCATCAATCCTGTACACAATATCCACATGACTGGCAAGCTTATTTTTGACAAGATGGATAGTGGCAATGAAGATGGCGAAAAGGTTGGGGGTGGTGACACATCACTGCTCGACCCCTGTTTTGACCTCAGGATTCTTCCATATGATAGTCGGTGAGGACCACGGCTGCCATCTTACTGTGGAATGGTCAGAAGACATTGATGAGTTTCACTGAACAGCCAGCCTTTGACAGGGTCTTCTGTAACACCTCCCATTTGTCTGAATCAAACGTCTTGGTCAGATCAATAAAGGCCAGTGGAATGGTTGCTTCTGGCATTTCTCTTGGAGTTGCTGAGCAGTAAAAATCATGTCCCTAAATCCAGAGTTTCGACAGAAGCCTCACTGGCTTTCAGGAAGGATTTCTTCAGAGACTGGGGGAAGACGCCTAGTGAGAATTTGGGTGATCATCTTTCCAATAATGGAGAGTTAGGAAGATTCCTTTGTAGCTTCCACAGTCCATTTTATTTCCTTTCTTGAAGATGGTGGCGACTGCAGCATCATTGAGATTGGAAGGGAGTTCTCCTTTGTCCCAGATTTCTACAGTAGTTCATGGTCTTGGAGCTGATGGTTATTTCACAGCATGAGATGATGGCTGTACTCAGCACTTTCCATATTTCCCCCATTGCATTCTTTGGAGCTTTTGCTGAAGAAGTTGCCAGAAGTTCACTCATCTTATTTAAGCCACTCAACATTGAACTGTTTCTTCATCTTCAGTTGCCTCTGGTGGTATTTGATGGACATTGAAGAGTGGATAAACTGGTGGTCTATCCAGCAGTCATCTGTACTGGCCATCATTTTGGTAATGAGGATATCTTTTAGATCTCAGGATCAAATAATGATGTATTTGATCATCTGCCAGTGCATTGATCATGGATACCTCTAAGAAGCCTTGAACCTGCCTTTTGGTGGAACTGTGTGTTGGTGACAATCAGCTGGTGTTCTGCACATCTGGTGTGCAACTACAATAGGACTCTGTTGCTGTTCCCGTTTTCATTGGCCCCTTTCCAGATTTTGAAGCCTGATGAAGGAGCAGCGCTCCAAAAGCTAGTTCTTCCAATTAAACCTGTTGGACTATAACCTGGTATTGTGTGATTTGTACATCCCAGTCTAACACCAGCATCTCCAAATCATGTTTTCCAACCCTGGTTTTGAAGTTCCCAATGATGATAATCTTACATTCCATAGGGATATTGATGACTATGGTTTCCAGGATGGAGTACAAATCTTCTTTATTTACATCTATGGCATCAAATGTTGGAACATTGGCATTCACAATGGCTTGCTTATTCTTGGCAAGCTGTAGTCAGAGAGTCATGGAGGTGATCGTTGCTGCCAACAGGATGTCCCAAGAGTTGGTTGATGAGTTTGCTCTTGGTAGCAAATCGAGTTCCAAATGTCCTGGGTTGATTTTCAGGTTTTTCTCTCCAGAAGAAAGTGCAACTATCACTTTTTTCCCCTCAGTTGCCCTTCGCCTGCTTTTCAAATCTCCTGCAGGGCAGCAATATCAACGTTGAGGTGCCTGAGTTCATGAGCAACAAGGACAGCTCTTCATTCTGGCTGACTTATTTTACTCATTTTCCATGAGGGTTCGTACATTCCAGGTTCTGACATTGAGCTTGACTTTGGTTTCCAGATTTTATGTAGGTGAACACAATAGATGTGGTTTTCTAGTCAGGTTGGTGATGGAACAGACTACTTTTAAGGAACCCTTTTCTCACCCATTCCCTGGGCAGGATGAACAGAATGGATTATCTGAGGATTGCTCGATTGTGAAGAAGGATGTAGTCCTTAGAATCCATTTCCTATAAAGATTCTATTCCATTCTCTCAGTTCCTCTGTCTCCATCGCGTCTATTCTGATAATGCTGCCTTCTGCAAGGGAGAGTCCTAAACGTCCATCTTTTTCCTCAACTCAGGATTCCTCAGAACTGAAGTTGGCAGGAGCCTCAGCAATGTCTGACCCATCTCCAGTGCTCAGCCTTCCCCCCCTCTCTTCCTTACTACATCAGCGATAGGGTCGCCTATTCTTCACTTACCATCCCACTAGCATCCACATACAAAAGATCATAAGCCACCATTTCTGCCACCTTCAGTAGGGTGTCACCATCAGACACATATTTCCCTCCCCTCTCCTGTCAGCCTTCCGCAGGTTCTGGTCATTCTTGAACATGTTGGTCCACTCCTCCTCCACTCCCACAACACCTCCTGACACCCCCAAACACCTTTCCCTGCAATCACAGAAGGTGTAAGACCTGCCCGTTTATTTTCTCTCTCCTCACAACCAGGCATACCTGCCAGGTGAAGCAATGGCTTTCCTGCACTTCACTCAATCTAGTCTACAGTATTCACCGCTCACAGTGTGGTCTCCTCTACACTGGGGAAAGGAAACAGAGACGAGATGATTGCTTTGTAGAGCATCTATGTTCTGTCTGAAAAAAAAGACCTTAAGCTTCCGGTTGCCTGTCACTTCAACATACCGCCTTGTTGCCATCTCTGTCTTGGGCTTGCTGCAGTGCCCCAGTGAAGCTTAGCACAAACTTGGGAACCTTGCAGCCTTCAGGGCTCAATGTTAAGGTCAATAATTTTAGGGCCTGAGTACCTCTCCCCTGTCGCAAACCGCACACATCGTGTCCTGTGCCTGCTTTAGTACGCCAATCCATTTCACCCACTATTTGTCCCCATTAGCAGCATTTCTTTCTCGCTGCTCAGCATTATCATTCATTCCTTCTCCCCTCCCCCATACTCCTCAATATCTTCAACCTTTTTCTAACTATCATCAGTTCTGAAGAGGGGTCACCGGATTGACAGTGCTCTGCCTCTGCAGATGCTAATAGACCTGTTGAGTTTCTCCAGCTATTTATGTTTTTTGCTTATTTTGTTAATTCCTTTTTAAAATATCTACAGAAATGCTTACTATCTGTCTTTAATATTCTCACCAAGTTTCTCTCATACTCTAATTTTTCTTCCTTATTGTTCTTTTGGTGATTGCTTTTTTTAATGTGCTGTCTAATCTTCTGATCTGTGATCTTTCCTTGTATAATTATATGTTTCTTTCTTTGAGATTTATACTGTCTTCAATGTTTCAGTTAAGCTAATGGATGGTGGGCTCTTCCCTTGAAATTTTTAATTCTCTCTGCAAAATAAATATTCTGTGTATTTTGAAATATCCATTTAAATCTCCTTATCCCCTTTGATGTTGCATCACTATTGACTTATTCCCTTCTCGAATGTGTCAGTTCACTTTAGCTAGCTCTGCTTTCATGCCTTCACAATTGCCCTTATTTAATGTTAAAATGCTAGTCATAGACACACTCCTCAATCTGAATGCAAAATCCATATTATAATCACACGTGAAACATCTGAAAGTTGGGTATCATTGTAGTTACTTGACTCTGATGAGTGGTGGGTGTAATGAAATGTGCAGTGTGAGAGTCATTCGCGAAAGAAAGGAAATATTTAAGATATATTCACTGATCTTGATGACTGTGTGAACGAACTGAACTTCTTGCAATGGCCTATTCAGCTGAATGGAGCTATGCAGTTTACATTGGCCATGGTTTCTACCTGCTATTGGTACCTGGGGGGCTCCTTATTCTTCTGAGGAAAGGGAACCAGATTCCTTATGTGTGCACTGCACAGATTCTTCTGAGGAAAGGGAACCAGGTTCCTTATGTGTGCACTGCACAGAATCATGCAGTGCTGGCTTGCAGAATATTGACAGTGTCATCTTTGGCCTTTTGGGCAATTCTTCAGCACTTTTCTTTTGATACCTCCCCCCACACCCCTTTCACCAGTTCCAGCAATCGCTGCAGGCAGAATGCACTTGTGTTTCTTAGTTGCATGTTGGATTTATGTAGTGCAGTTCAGCCTCAAGCGATGTTCATCACATATGAACTGAGGACCCTTACTGCAGTAATTGTGAATTGCCTTTAGCAGTGGATGGGTAGGCACTTTCATTTAGGTCAGAGGGCAACATGAGATTGTGTTCTGCCTGCATCTCAACAATTGCGAGCGGGTTAAACATCTAGCACATTCCCTGTGCAGGTTTATTAGCCCCAAAAATATTTTCTCTTGTTGCTTTTTGCAACACAGGATAAAGAAACCTAATGACATTAAAGAGAATTACTTGAGTTTTCTTAACATTTTGTCAGATTTAGTTTGTCAGCCCACTATGGAAGAGCAATATAGAAATCTATTCTCAAATGATTTCTGGAGCACCTCTCCCATTCCTCTAATTCCTGGATCCTACTTAAACTCTCTCTGAATCCACCTCAGACCTTCTTTGAATTTTAGAGATCTGCCCTACCAACCTGATGGATAACATTGATTACAGCATTTATGTGAACACCCAGGTTCCAGTTGTTTAAATAAACCTTACAAATTCTTCCATTTTTCCAAATGGTTCCTATGACCATACAACTACATTTTTAAACATTTTATGACATTGAAAATGAAAAGGACTCATCAGCTTATTTCTTAGCAAAGGTAACATTTTGATTTCGTTAATGTTTTATCAAGTCGGTGGTGGGCAGGTTGTTAGAGGGAATCCTGATAGACAGGATATATATGTATTCCTGAAGAAGGGCTTATGCCTGAAACATTGATTCTCCTGTTCCTTTGCTGCTGCGCTTTTCCAGCAACACATTTTTAAGCTCTGATCTCCAGCATCTGCAGTCCTCACTTTCTCTTAATGTATTTGGAAAGGCAAGGACTGATTAGGTATAGTCAACATGGCTTTGTGCATGGGAAATCATGTCTCACAAACTTGATTGAGTTTTTTGAATAAATAACAAAGAGGATTGATGAGGGCAGAGCAGTAGATGTGATCTATATGGACTTCAGTAAGGCATTCAACTAGGTTCCCCTTGGGAGACTAGTTAGCAAGGTTAGATTTCAAGGAATAAAGGGAGAACTAGCCACTTGGATGCAGAACTGGCTCAAAGGTAGAAGACAGTGGGTGGTGGTGGAGGGTTGTTTTTCAGACTGGAGGCCTGTGACCAGTGGAGTGCCACAAGGATCAGTGCTGGGTTCTCTACTTTTTGTCATTTATATAAATGATTTGGACGCAAGCCGAAGAGGTTTATTTAGTAATTTTGCAGATGACACCAAAATTGTAGGTGTAGTGACAGTGAAGAAGGTTACCTCAGATTACAACGGGATCTTTATCAGATGGGCCAATGGGCTGAGGAGTGGCAGATGGATTTTAATTCAGATAAATGCGAGGTGCTGCAAGAGGATTGATGAGGGCAGAGCAGTAGATGTGATCTATATGGACTTCAGTAAGGCATTCAACTAGGTTCCCCTTGGGAGACTAGTTAGCAAGGTTAGATTTCAAGGAATAATGGGAGAACTAGCCACTTGGATGCAGAACTGGGTCAAAGGTAGAAGACAGTGGGTGGTGGTGCAGGGTTGTTTTTCAGACTGGAGGCCTGTGACCAGTGGAGTGCCACAAGGATCGGTGCTGGGTTCTCTACTTTTTGTCATTTATATAAATGATTTGGACACAAGCCTAAGAGGTTTATTTAGTAATTTTGCAGATGACACCAAAATTGTAGGTGTAGTGACAGTGAAGAAGGTTACCTCAGATTACAACGGGATCTTTATCAGATGGGCCAATGGGCTGAGGAGTGGCAGATGGAGTTTAATTCAGATAAATGCGAGGTGCTGCATTTTGAGAAACCAAATCTTCGCAGGACTTATACACTTAATGGTAAGGTCCTGGGGAGTGTTGCTGAACAAGGAGACCTTGGAGTGCAGGTTCATAGCTCCTTGAAAGTGGAGATGCAAGTCAATAGGATAGTGAAGAAGGCATTTGGTATGCTTTCCTTTATTGTTCAGATTATTGAGTACAGGAGTTGGGAGGTCATGTTGCGACGGGCTGTACAGGACATTGGTTAGGCCGCTGTTGGAATATTGTGTGTAATTCTGGTCTCCTTCCTCAGAGAGATGTTGTGAAACTTGAAAGGGTTCAGAGAAGATTTACAAGGATGTTGCCAGGGTTGGAGGATTTGAGCTATAGGGAGAGACTGAACTATTTTCCCTGGACTGCGGAGGCCGAGGGGTGATCTTATAGAAGTTTACAAAATTATGAGGGGCATGAATACATTAAATAGACAAAGTATTTTCTCTGGGGTGGGGTGTCCAGAACTAGAGGGCATAGGTTTAAGGAGAGAGGGGAAAGATATAAAAGAGACCTAAGGGGCAACTTTTTCACACAGAGGGTGGTACGTGTATGGAATGAGCTGCCAGAAGAAGTGGTGGAGGCTGGTACAATTGCAACATTCAATAAGGCATTTGGATGGGTATATGAATAGGAAGGGTTTGATTAGATTAGATTCCCTACAGTGTAGAAACAGGCCCTTCGGCCCAACAAACAAGTCCACAACAAGTCTGGAGGGATATGAGCCGGGTGCTGGCAGGTGGGGCTAGAATGGGTTGGGATATCTGGTCGCAATGACGGGTTAGACCGAAGGGTCTGTTTCCATGCTGTACATCTCTGTGACTCTATGACTCTAAGTCTCTGTGGAAAATCATAAAGATGTTTACACACATTGACTTTCATTACTGAAATGAACATCATGCATCTTATGATTGATATATTCTAGTTATGAGTAAAAACTACATTCTTACAATTTTATAACCATGCTGCTAACTTTCTTTAAGATTTGGTCAAAGAATTATATTAAAATATGCTTTCAATTGTCACAAATATGGAAAGAAATCTTGGTGAATGTGATAAATTCTTAATTCTAAGGCAGCATTAACTTTGGCAATTTTAGCTCAAACATACTTTTTGTTACCAGCAGTTTATTTCTTATAATTCAACAAATTAGCTGAATGATGACCGTATTGTTCACAGGAGAATGATTAATTACACTCTCAACCCCCTCACTCCTGAAAATCTTTTTCCATTACTTCATTGTTTTCCTTGCTCCATTGTTCACAAATTACCACTAATTCTAAACTTTTGATTTGAGTTGAAAGATCTACAAAGTCTTTCATACACAGCAACACTGGTTCTCTGCCCCATTATTGTCCTCCTATAAAAAAAGTATTAGTCAAACAATTTGATGTTAAAGTTTTTAAAATTGTCATTCTTTTGCTTTCTGAACCCTCCACATTCTCACCCCTCTATATCTTTACAAGCAATTCCTACAACAAAATCCTTTTGGTGTCTGCAATCTCATCGAATCCCGACAGTGTGGAAGCAGACTATCTGGCCCATTGAGTCCTTACAAATCCTCCAAAAAGCGTCCCGCACAATCGTTGTATTATCCATCGCTAATCAACCTAGTGTGCATATTCCTGCACAATTTAGCATGGCCAATCCAACTAACCTGCACATGCTTGGACTGTGAAACCCACACAGACATGGAGAAAACATGGCTAGAATTGAACCTGGGTCTCTGGTGCTATGAGACAGCAGTGCTAACCATTGAGCCACCCATGCCACCTCAATTGGCAGGTCTAGATAGCTCCCAATTTTGAAACACTTAGGCTGCGCCGTCAGTTGCCTACAGACCCAAGCTCTGGAATTTTCTCAATATTTTCCCCTTTTAATGCACACTGTAAAAGCTAGTTATTTGATCAGGTTTTTGGCTATTTGGCATAATTTTCTCAATTTGGCCGGACATCAAGCTTTATTTGATCACTCTCTACAAACTGTCTTAGAAATTTCTATTATGTTAAAGTTGTGTATAGGTATAAATTGTTGTCATTCTATTGTGGTTAACAGATTTCTTCATTATCTGAGCAATAACCTCCTGCTGAATGTTTCAGCCTGATGCTGACCATGGACTGCTGCATCCCCCAGAACTTCCACAGCTTTCCATTCTCCCTGTCTAGCACTCTGTTTGCTTATTCCCTTTAACCATTAATGTCTATCATGTCACAACTGGGTTAAAACAGCTCATTTTCCATTTCTTCCAGTAATTCTCACAAATTTATATTAGTGATTGTGCTTTTGGCTTCTCCCTCTGCTTCAGTTCTTCAGATTAAGTCTCTTTCTCGAGGATAGACAATGCATGGTCTTCTGCAACACAAGAGACAAGATACATTGAGTGATAAGCTGTTGTTAATGTTTTAATCCTCCCCACTGAAAGTAGAATGGGAGATGTTTTTCCGACACAATAAGCAGATGAATTCAGATTTATATCTGAGATTTTTACGACCAACCAGAATGGCTGCAAAATGAATCAGTTCATACCAAGTGCATGACACACCTCACTTTAAAACAGTTGTAAATTCAACAGTTGTAAGTGGAAATTTATAGCTAAGCTATAAACTAGTAAGAATTTACATGATGGACTAGAGATGTGCTATGACCCGTAGACCTTACAAGATCAGGGGCAAATTGAACTCAGCAGGTTTAGTAGGCTCCAGCTACCTCACTGGAGTGAAAAAGCAGTATAAGTTTCATTGAACTCTCAATACCCTTTTGTATATGAGCTCCAGGTTTATACAAAAAGCAGGTCAATTCAGCATCAAGCTGTTTGTGTAATAATATTAGTTTAATTAATATAGCATTTAAATGCTATTCCCTGTCAGGCACCCCTTCTTGATTTGGGTAGAGAGTTCAGGGGATGGTCTCTTCAGGAAAGTACCTCAATTTCCCTAGAATGAGCTTCGGCTTTTACCCAGATGAAAAAGTATTTTCAACATCATTTTTCTCCATAATCTTGCAAAGAGAACCTTAGTTTTAGCAAGGCCAGTGGGTCATTTGGAGTTTGTTGTGTTAGTTAGCAGCATTTAGAAGATTTTCTTTTTCTACTATTACAAAGGTTTGCTTTGGGGAAAATTGCTGTTTCATTGTGGTACATGTTGGCGTAAGTGGCAAGTATCATACTTAATTATTTTGTGTACATCTTCTAAACTTTCTACAACCATATATCAAATTTCTAGATGATGATATTGTCAGAGTTTAATATGCACAAACCAGATGAAATTACTAAAATATATCCCTTCAAGTAGTCCCTCATAGATAATGTTAACCAAGCAGCTTTGTGTCTACCTGCAGTGAAATCAGTCACTATTTACTTGTTTGGTTTTAGATATTAGGAAAGGGCTCTACTTTCTAAAGCCCATTAGGTTTTGCCCTTGTTAGAAAAATAAGTTACAGTTGAATTGTGCGAGACTTTGGAGGGAAAAGGGGTGACATATGTCAGAGACAGCCACTTAAAATTTTATAATTTTCGTTTTGACAACGCAATGTAAAATATTGATGAATATTGTTGCTACTCAGCTAGAGCAGAAATAGTGACTGAATTTGGATGAACAAGCCCAGAAAAAGATAATTGCTTCAAAAAAGTAGCTGATCTAAAGAAATTAACACACTTCTCAGGTGTTTGTTAAATAAAACGCAAAATAGATGTATAAGCGATTACAATCACCAGCTTCACACTGTCCCTGAAGGCGTTTTCACAGTGGAATAAACCTTTTGAGAAGGACAAACATTGACTAATAAAAGCTACCAGGAAATGCAGCTACTGTGTCCACATCATTTATTTCTGTCATCCAGGCTAAGACTGACCTTGTAGTAATTAATACCATCAGCACAAAAAAAAATGAAGGTGAAGGTTGTGGGGGTATTCAGTTCTTCAGAGTAAGTCTCATTCCGTAAGCATCTTCCAAGTTATCAATATTCAATGTCTTGGCCTGTTTGTATCATTTGAAGCTGCAATGTATCTCCATTTATAGACGTACAGTTAAAACGCTAATGAGCTGGAGGGATACATATTTTTATAAAGCATCCATTCCAAGAAATTTTCTTTCTTCTGTAAACCTGTTTGTTCATTCTAACTGTAGTGTGGCTGTTGCGGGATTAATTTATATTTATGGTTAAAATCCAGAATTTCCAATGAGTAGCAGCAGAAATGTTGAGAGGCTAACACTGGAACAAAGTAAATCATGAAGCCATTTGTGACAATTCACAATTCCTGGTGTATCTCTTGTCTCTACAAGTCTCTCCCACTAAAATGGCAGGCACCTTAAAGCTGCTATAACTTTTTCAGCAATTTCTGGCTCTATCATTCATTATTTACTCTCACAAGTACTGTCAAAATTGTGATTCCTGCTATCATGGATATTTAACATTAAACTTATCAATTCCTTGAACACAACATGTCTTTTCAAACTTCTTATCATCATAGAATCCAGTGTGGAAGCAAGCCATTTAGCCCAACAAGAGCACACTGCCCCTTCAAAGCGCATCCCACCCAGATCCAAACCCCTACCCTATCCCTGTAACTCTGCATTTGCCATGGTTAATCATGTGGACACTATGGCAATTTAGCATGGTCAGTCCACCTAACCTGCACGTGTTTGGACTGTGGGAGAAAAACTGAGCACCCAGATGAAACCCACGCAGACATGGGGAGAATGTGCAAACTGCACGCACACAGTCGATTGAGGGTGGAATCAAGCACTGGTCCCTGCTGCTGTGAGGCAACAATGCTAATCATTGAGTCATGTAGCCAACCCATAACTATATGGTCGCATTTTACATTGTACTTTTCTCATGTATCCTACATAATTTCCCATAATGGAGTCAACACAATACATCAGCTATGAACTAACCAGTGATTTGTGTGCCATAGAGTCATAGAGATGTACAGCATGTCCAAAATGTCCATGCTGACCAGATATCCCAACCCAAGCTAGTCCCATTTGCCAGCACCCGGCCCATGTCCCTCCAAACCCTTCCTATTCATATACCCATCCAAATGCCTTTTAAATGTTGCAATTGTACCAGCCTCCACCACTTCCTCTGGCAACTTGTACCACCCTCTGCGTGAAAAGGTTGCCCCTTAGGTCTCTTTTCTATCTTTCCCCCCTCACTCTAAACCTATGCCCTCTAGTTCTAGACTCTGCCACCACAGGGAAAAGACTTTGTCTATTTATCCTATCCATGCCCCTCAATTTTGTAAACCTCCACAAAGTCACCCCTCAACCTCCGACGTTCCAGGGAAAACAGCCCCAGCCTGTTCAGCCTCTCCCTATAGCTCAAATTCTCCAACCCTGGCAACATCCTTGTAAATCTTTTCTGAACCCTTTCAAGTTTCACAATGTCTTTCTGATAGGAAGGAGACCAGAATTGCATGCAATATTCCAACAGTGGCCTAACCAATGTCCTGTACAGCCGCAACATGACCTCCCACCTCC
>NC_057721.1:60165716-60177274 GCF_004010195.1 Chiloscyllium plagiosum | reverse complement strand
CCCCCAATCAGCTTTTGAAAGATCTTGCCTAATACCATCAAAATTGGCCTTTCTCCAATTTAGAACTTCAACTTTTAGATCTGGTCTATCCTTTTCCATCACGATTTTAAATCTAATAGAATTATGGTCACTGGTCCCAAGTGCTCCCCCACTGACACCTCAGTCACCTGCCCTGCATTATTTCCCGAGAGGAGGTCAAGTTTTGCACCTTCTTTAGTCGATACATCCACATACTGAATCAGAACATTTTCTTGTACACACTTAACAAATTCCTCTCCATCTAAACCCTTAACACTATGGCAGTCCCAGTCTATGTTTGGAAAGTTAAAATCCCCTACCATAACCTCCCTATTATTCTTACAGATAACTGAGATCTCCTTCACTAACTTGTTTCTCAATTTCCCTCTGACTATAATACAATCCCAATAAGGGATTTCTTATTTTTCAAATAACTTCCCTGGATGTATTTCCGAGAATATCCTCCCTCAGTACAGTGTCGTCATCATCATCATCATCATCATTATCTCTTCTTTGATTTGTATTCATATCCTATAAAATGCATGGCTCATCTTGTGGATTTTATTCCTTATAGTACTGTTTTTTAGGATGTTCATCATACCTGCATTCCTCGTTCTTTCTGTTTCCCCACTCCAAAGTAAATTTCAACACATAAATATATTTTTATTTTCTGTTCCATTTCCAAAAATGCATTACATTCAAGTGCATTTACCTTCTCCACTTCTCTAATTTGCCAACACCTCTTTACAGTTTATCGCATGTATTCCCACAGTTTTACTTGACCCTACTTGTTATTTCTAATAGGTAGACTCTCTTTCCACTTACAAATTCTTACATATTTTACATTTGACAGATATGCATACACATTTATTATGTTTTCTATCCTCAGGCAACTGTCTAATTCAAGCATTTCTGTACCTTTAATACTGTGAGAAAAATAAACGAGACTTATAATTTAAAATGTAATTGATTATTTATTTAATTTGCTGTTAATTCCTTTTACTGTTCGTATAATGTAATTCTCTATGACGTAACTGTTTGGTTAACTCATCATTGGGTTCAATAGCAAGAATGACCTTTATTGCCCATCCCAAGTTAGTCTTGATAAAACGATGGTGAGCGTTCTTAAAACTATTACTGCTTAGTGATGTTCATTCTCTTGCAATACTCTTCGATAGACAGTTGCTTCATTTTGACCCAGCAATGTAATCTGGTTGATATTAAAAATTACTGTAATTTTTATGATGAAAAACTAGTAGTACCTTTAGAATTGTATGAGTATACCATCAGTTACATTGCCATACTTATACTTTTGGTTTCCAAATTGGTCCTATCTGCACAGATTTCTAAAGAGTGGCAGGGAAATTAATGTTACAGTATATAAACAATGCAGTGCTAGGCAAAGGTAAATGTTGCTGTCAAATAATGTCTGTAAATACAAATTACAAAATTTCGTTAGACAATGACTGCCTGTAGGCATGAAGCATATTAACACAGGTACAATTGTCATTGTAATAGATGAGTTAAGTGGGATGACAAGGAAAGCAAAGATTGGAAAAGTTATACAGAGATGGCAGCTTAAAAAAAAGGATGACAATGAGAATTCCCCTGTAAAATCTCAGGTTACAGTTACTGCTATGTTTCAGGCATTTATGTTCCGATCCTTACCCAATTCAAATACATAAGAAATTTGGAATAGAGAGTCTACCTAATAAAAATAACAGGGTTCCAAAAACGGATAAGCTTTCCTATAGAAAACCAATCTCGACCAAAGCCAAATAAAGGACTTGTGTTCTTCTCACTGGAGGACAGGGAAGATTTGAAGGAGACTAAAATTGACCTGCATATAAAAAAAATTAAGGAAGAATTAGTTTGATGTTCTTGAATTATGCATATCAATTTAATAACTGATTGAACTTGTACTATAAATATGCTTTGGTATTTATAAATGACTAAACACACACATCAATATCACTGTAGTTTTCCGAGCACATAAAGTATTAATATACAGAATACTAAAATGACCATTTGTAGTACCGACATACTTCAACCTTCTCATAGTTCACAGTAAAATTTCCATTGTGATTCTTAGGAAACAATCTCCTTGATCTAGCCTAGGCACAGCCTGCACGTTATCAAATTGATAATATTTTGCAATGGAATATCCTGATGTACACAGAGAAAGTTCCATGCAGTTATACATGTGTAGACAATGGGCCCCATAGGGAAATCAAAGAACCAAACCAGTTTTGCTAAAGCTGGGATTTTGAGAAACCAGTGTGATACTTTCAGGGGAATAAAATGTGCTGTAATTAAGGTCTTTGTCCATGTGCCTGTTTGTTATGACACTGATTGGACAGCCTTTAGTGTGACTGGAGATACAAACAGGGACATAATCTACTCTGATGATTATACAGGCAGTAATATTGAAAGTGCTGTTGAATTTAATGTATAAACAGTCACCAGGTTGAGGAAATTTCTGAAATAAGCTGACACTCGATTAACCTTTAAATGTTTAAGCAAGTTAAAACATTATAACAAAATGTTCATATGGCAGTCAAAGTAAGAAAAACACAATGACTGAAAGAAATATAATTCAAAATATGCAAAGACAAGGGCTGATTTTCTGGTAATTTAGGATGCTATTTTTTGAATTGTTGCCTAATTATGCTGGTTTAAGGGAAATCTTGCGGGCATAGATTTCTAAATAAGTTTGGAAAAAACCCTCTCACTATATGATGGATTTTGAGTATAATTTGTATAATTTGTATTGCAGGTAATCATTATGCCCAAAACAGAAACTTGATCCAGTAGGGCTGTCTGTATGGTCAAATATAGATTAGTGTTTCAAGTCAAGATTCTGCCAATTCATAGACTAAAATTTATCATTAAGCTAATGGGCTTTTGCTGCTATCAATGCTTTTTTTTTAAAACACTTGCTTCATCTATTACTGCCTATAAAAGGCTTTGTTACACATATAGTTTCTCTGGAAGGTTTTCGGCTCAGAGATATTCCCTTCACAGCAATAGTTCATCTCTGTGTATTTTTCTCTGTCTACAAGCTGATCTTAAAGCTGTGCCAATGATATTTTCGAAGAAGTGATTTGTTGAATTGTTTTCTTTTTTAGATGATCTCACGTATGTTTCTTAACTTTCACTGCTGGCACAATTTTCTCAGCAGCGTTTCCACTGGCTGCCAAAGTCTTTTATCATGTGGTTTCATGCTACATTCGGAGCTTGTACTCAAAAAAGAATGGTCAAGGAGAAGGCAAAGTCAAGTACTATCTTATGGCTGAGGCTTCAAAATAACACTGTTTATTATTCATTAATAATATATATTATTATGCATGGTAATAATAAATATGCTAGACTCTGATTTATAGTTATGTTAGGAAAGGACTGATCTATCTTCATCATGTGCTCAGGGCCATATTATATTAAGGCTGTTTTTACTAAATTGTTGCAGAGATGCAGTGCATATTATATTGTAACTCTGCCCATACTGCTCCATTTACACCTCTATGGTGTGCAGCTATCAGACATCATCTGAAGGTTTCTCCACAGTTCCTAACACTTTTATACAACAACACTCAAGATACTTTCTATGTTTCAGTTCTCCTCGTGGCTTTGGTAAAGTTGAGTAAAGAGGTCATCTAAACATAATATGAATTCCAATCAAAGCATTAAACTCTCATTTTTGGATGTTAATTTACTCACATTTTTAGAACAGTCATTACTTTGTATCTACAAGGATTCTATTCCTGAAAACCACTACGAATAAGGAATTCACAAGTGCAGAGTTTAATAACTTATGATAAAAATAGGATTAGGTTCACAAACCTCAAGATTATGATTTCCATCTATTAAAACTTATGAAATAGAAGTTAATATTAATAGAATAAAAACATCAAAAACAATTCTAAGAAATTGGAACTTTCAGATCAAAGTGAAAATTCTGGGGTGGGCGCGAATGGGGAGGTTATGGATGGTTACTGGGTGTGGAAGGGGGGGGAAGGATGTTCAGATTGTCTCCCTCCCAGCCACTCTTTTCCTTAACCTGTTTTCATCCTCCTGAACACCTATGCCTTTGTCTGTCAAAGATTGAGGGGAAGAGCTACGTACTGGACAGGTCAGACAGTGAGAGTGAGAGTGAGATTTCTGGATAAGTGAATGTGGTAATGGATGGACAAGTTTGCTCATGATTTTGAATGATTGGTTACTTATTTTTTGACGCGAACAGACAAATTCACAAATTGTGACTGAAAGGAATGATGACATTTTCAATATTTTTGCCAAAAAAAATATATTTTTGTTCTTTTTAAACAGTTTAAGCCTCATTTTCAAACAAAATAATTATTTTCTGTTTATGAACTTTTCTGTTGTTACTTGATGGTTCATTGGTTCCCCTGTTGTCAGTCAAAATGAACAAAGATTGGTAACATTAATAGCAAGATTTTTGCAGTATTTTTAAAATTTATTTACTTGTTCACAGCAGGTATTCTGTCAAATGACACTGAGCAAGCATAACCAAAAGCAAACAGGATATTCAGGAATAATTAAAGTCCTTCCTGAGTAATTCATTTCCTCCCTCAGACGTAGCTATCAAGGGTATTACAAGCTGAGAAGTCAGAAATTATAGTGATTTTTTTTACATTTACTCCATTCCAAAGAATTACAGAGCCATCGTAGAATACTTATGGGATCAAAACTCTGGCTAGACCTTTTCTGAATATAATCAAAACAAAGCAAAAATAAAATCTATTTGACACCTTTTGTTCTGCAGCTTTTATTGCTAGGTATCTCAGTGTAGCTGTTTTATAGTTCATGTATAGGGAACAACATAGAGAGGTTTTAGACTTTGCACCGTTGCAAATTGTTTATCTTGATAAGCTGTGAAGTCATCCAAATGAAGTTTTAGATGAAGCATTATATGGGCTTAAGAGTACCACTTTGGCTTTATATCCCAAACAATGATTGAACTTGCATTTATATATTGGCTTTTATAGCCTCAGGACAACCTGTTGTTTTTTAGAGCCAAGGAAATAATTTAAAATTTTGTCGCTGTTATAATGTTGGAAAAATGGCGACTAATCTTCATCGGGAAGCTCCAACAAACACAAATGCAACAATGACGAGATAATTAGTTGCAGTGTTGATGGCTGATTGGAGTATGTTTGTCTGGACAACAGAAATAACCTCCTTGCTGTTCTATGAAATGGTTCCAGTGGATCTTAATCAGCGAGGAGAGGAGGAGGACTTGGTTTGACATCCCATCTAAAAGACAGAAGCTTTGTCAGCATTGCACTCCCTTTGTACTGAACTGGAGTACTGCAACTAATGCACCAAAGAAATTTTCAGAGACTCCATATCAGTTACACATCATAAAATGTCTCTATTTTCAGAATATGGAAATTCTCAAATATAAGACTTTTCAATAAAATGCCAGCACATATAACTTTTGATTAAAACCAGTTTAATTGACACATTGATTAGAATCTTATCGGGGCCTGATGAGGATCTGGTAAGAAATATGACAGAATCACCCACAACATTAAGAGCAACTTGCTGCAGCTTTTAACCAAGTTTTAGGCATCCTGTTATTGTAGACTATTGCTTATTAATTGTATAACTTGCTTCATTAATAATGCAGCTACATATTGTATCACCCACCATGACAAAATTGTACGTTGACAATTCTTGACGAGGAAGGCAGGCTGGGTAGATGGTAAATTCAGCTTGCTGCTTATTCCAAAAGAATGGCTTTCAATAAAAATCCCTAATGTATAGGAGTATTCAAACTGTCAAGTTTACTCTGCTACTCAATGAAATCATGGCTGATTTAAAAGTCCTCAAGTCCACTTTCTTTCATTTTCCCCATAACACTTGATTCCCACACAGATTAAAATTCTGTCCATCTCAATCTTGAATATACTTAACAACCCAGCCTTGACATCTTTCTGCGTTAAAGAATTCCAAAGATTCACTTCCGTCAGAGAGTTAAAAATATCTCTTCATCTCTGTCTTAAATGTACGACCCCTTATTCTGAAATTATGCCCATAAGGGGAAACAAGCACTAGCCTGTCAAACCTCCTAATAATCTGATATATTTCAACAAAGTCTCCTGTATTATTCTAAACTCCAATAATTACAAGCCCAACCTACTTAACCTTTCATCAAAAAGAAAATCCCAGGGCGGCACGGTGGCTCAGTGGTTAGCACTGCTGGTTAGCACAGCACCAGAGTCCCTGGTTCGATTCCAACCTTGGGCGACTGTCAGTGTGGGTTTCCTCTGGGTGCTCTGGTTTCCTCCCACAGTCCAAAGATGTGCAGGTTAGGTGAGTTGGCCATGCTAAATTGCCCGTAGTGTCAGGTGCATTAGTCAGAGGGGAAAAGGGGTTTGGGTGGGTTACTCTTCAGAGGGTCGGTGTGGACTTGGTGGGCTGAAGGGCCTGTTTCCACACTGTACATAATCTAATCTAATCTAATATATAGATTCAACCGAGTGAACTTTCTCTGGACTGCCTCAAATGCCTGTGGAGCTTTCCTTGAATATGGAAACCAAAACATTCAGGTTATTCCAAATGTGATCTGACTTGTGCCTTCTATAATTTTAGCAAGTCCTCCTTATTTTTAAACTCCATTCTATAAGAACATAAGAAACAGATAACTGGAGTAGGCCATTCACCCCTTGATCCTGCTCCACCATTCACTTGGCTCATGGCTGGTCTGGCACTCCTCACATTCACTTTCTTGCATTTTCCCAGTAATCCTTGATTCCCCTACTGATCAAGAGCACATCTATCTCAGCTTTAAATATACACTAGGACTCTGCCTCAATAGTTCTCTGTGGAAAGGAATCCCAAAGCCTCACTCTGAGGGAAGAAATTCCTCCTCGTTTCAGTCTTAAATTGGCACCCCTTTCATTCTGAGACTATGCCCTTTGGTCCTAGCCTCTCCCATGACTGTCAGCATTTACCCTGCCAAGCCTCTCAATAATCATTTATCTTTCAGTGATACCAGCTCTTATTCTTCTAGACCTCAGTGAGTAGAGTTTCAACCTGTTTAGCCTTTTCACAAAAGATATTCCCTCCATGTCAAGGATCATCCTAGTGAAACCTCTCTGAAATGCCACCAATTAAATAATATCTTTTCTTCCTTTTGAAATAAAGGACAACATTCCATTTGTCCTCCCTATTACTGGATAAACTTGGACATTAGCTTGTTGTGATTCATGCATGAGCACCCCAAATCTATTTGTTCTGTAGCTTTTTGTAGTTTTTCCTCATTTAAATGTTGTGCAACAGCAATTATCATTATAAAGGCATTGTATGCTCAGGGACTGTACCCAGCTCATGTAATGAACCATGCTGCATCTCTGGGATCTTCGTTTGTCCTCATAGGACTCGCTGGCTCTGAGCCTACCTGGATGCTCAAAGCAGCTCTACAATGCCTTGCACCGTCTTGCCTCCTGGTGCTTTGCCCCCTCAACCAGAGATACCAGGATCACAGTACAGTTCGAGCTTTTGACAAAGGGTCAGTTAGACTCGAAACGTTAGCTCTTTTCTCTCCTTACAGATACTGCCAGACTGCTGAGATTTTCCAGCATTTTCTTTTTTGGTCACAGTACTGTTGCATTGTAGTGGAGTTCCTCAGGCAGAAAGCCAGGAAGCTTGTTATGGCTGTCATCCGCCATTAATCATGTGAAAGGGGTCCCAGCACAATTGGTCAAGGACATCCTCCAGTACCAGTTCAGGGGCTTGGACACAGTCAGCTGCTTGGAGTGGTCAGAGCCTGGATTATCTCATCGAGGGGCAAGGCAGCCCACCACATGTCTGAACTGAGAAAAAGGCAGATATTAAATGAAATGAAAGTGGGTAGCATAATGCCATTGTTGGTCCAAGTAGCGAGATGTCTTGAGTGACTGAGTAGGCAGCACAGAGGCCATGCAGGATTGTGGTTTCAGAGGTTGGATTGGAGACAGCATGTGAGCGAAGATTTTGCAAGCAACAGTGAGAATGGAAGAACACAAATATTGGTGGGAGTACAGTAGTAGAGATTCCATTAGTGTGAGGTATTGGAGAAAAAGTAGCCGCACATATGCTGGCAGAGTAAACAATGGCATTGACCTTTATCCTACACTGCTAAACATTCCACCAGCTGGAATGACAGCACTGCCCTGGGTGGCAATCTGTCTAGGCTGGCATGGCCTGTTGTGGCAGGCCTCCACTCCTGGTCCTGGGGAAAAGGACATTCTGCCTTTAAATCCCTCCCCCCTCCCAAACCTGCTCACAATAGGATCTCCAGATCACTGCCCACAAACCAAGGCACTGATTTTCCCTTCTCTGCCATGTCCCAGAGCAAATGTCATGGACCATGTGGGGAAACTTCCGACTAACTGCTTGTCCAATAGACAATGGCCTTTTAAAGATGACACCAGCACCAGGGATGGATATTCTAGCAGTGGCAACTTGTTCTGAGCACAGCGAGTGGTAGACTGGAATCATAACTGGATGAAAGGAGTGCCTTGGGGGCGAGGTAGATTGTTAATAAGGTGAGTTTGGTATGATATAGTAAGAAGTCTCACTAGGCCTCAAGGGGAGAAACCCTCACTGAAACTCAATAAAACTGACACTTAGCCAAAAATACGTACAATTCAGCCCATTGAGTATCTTTAACACCTTTGTGTATCAACTCTCAAAATAGACAAACTATCTTCCGGGATTATTTAAGCAATATATCCCCTTTGGCCACTTATTCAGAATGTGGCTAAATATTATGCAAGAGTTATTAAACCTGACAAGGTTAAACTAAGCCTATATATAGAAAGACCAGTGCTACTGGAAATATATCAGCTGTATTCTCAGTGGGTAATAGTTGGCAGAAAGAGAGAGCATGTTGAATGCAAACCTCATTACAATTTTCTCCACAAGACTTGTATTCATTGGATGAGACAATAACAAGATACTGTATACATATTAAAGCTTTCTACAATGATCTTTAATGCCACTAAAAGACTAAGGATGTATTCTTGTCCTATTGAGTCAGTGTTATACGAGCAGGATGCAGAGGTAACATAAATATTCTACAAGCTCAGTTGGTCCTTCTCATGCCTGCTGTGCCATGTTATGCCCTCTACCCATCCCATGACTCTCATGCTTCTCCATGCCAAGCTATGTTCCCTGTTGCACCCTCCATGGCACCTCATGACACCCAAGCCAAGCAATGGCACTTTGTGCCCACTCAATCGCTGTACATTGGAGAACCAATGAATCTTGTTGTGACAGTACAATATCTTGTGACAGGCATGACTCAGCTCATGGAATGTTTTCCTCAATTTCCATTGATTCTACTTTTTGTTAGGGCTCCTTGATGCTGTACTCAGTGGCACGTTGCCACTGATGTTCAGCTCTTTTCTCCATGTTGGGACTGAGGTTGTGATGAGCTCAGGAGCTATTATTTGAACCATTGGAGCCTGATCCTCCAGCGATTGCTCAGTTGTCCATCACCATTCACTACTGGATGTGCAGAACTACAGAGCTTAGATTGAATCATTCTATTCTATTGATCATTTTCTGCTTGCGTGGTATGGTGCTCAGATCATCCTTCACCAGGTTGATGATACATTTTTAGGTCCGCCTGGTGCTGCTCTCTGTATGCCCTCCTGCACCCTTCATTAAACTAGGGTTCATCCCCTGGGTTGGTGGTACTGGTAATGGTAGAGTGGGGGATATAACAGAGTACAATTCTGCTACTGCTGATGGTCCACTGCACCTCATGGATGCCAAATCTTTAATTGTTAGATGTGTTCAAAATTTATCTGGAGGTCATAGTTTTAGATTAATGTGTAGCAAAAATGTGAAGGGAGTTGAGGCCTGGATGAAATCAGCCATAATTGCATCGAATGTCTGGGCAGGCTCCAGAGGCTCAATTACCTACTCCTGCTCCTACACTGTCAGTGCTTCACCTTCTTATTTCCCACGACACCACTGTGCTACATGCTCTGCTGGAATGTGATGGTGTTGTCTAGTATGGAATGATCCCATGAGTATGACAATGTCATGCTGTTGCTGGACTAGTTTGTGAGACAAATCTGTTAGTTCTGGCAATGGACTCCAGTTGTTTGTAAGGAAGGCTCTGAAGGATTGATAGGGCTGAGTTTGCCATTGTTGGTGCCTTTGTCCATGCCATGTGAGCATCCAGTTTCATTTTCCTAGCTCTCTCTGTCTCAGTCTCTCTCACACTTAGCGGTCAATCATATTGTATGTCACTGGAGTGACATGAGACCAGTCCAGAATCAGCTCTTAAAAACCCTGCTGACCAGACAGGGTTTTACAATAATTATAGTTATTTTAAAGCCGTCTGTTTGGACATGTTATACATCTGGGGCAGGTAGGACTTCAAATCAGATTTTTGGCTCAGAGGTAGGGACACCTCAGAGGTAGAGCTCTTACAACAAGTGCATAATTGTTATATGGTCACTATTAGACATTTTTAATTCCATTCATGATGAGATTTGAGACAAATTTTTCAGAGCATTACCTAGAGTATTAACCCAGTAACAGTACTATTACTCCATCTCCTCCCTATTGATGGTAAAGGTGTGAGAGGTGAATGTGTGTCAGAGGTGAGTTTTTTAGAGAGGCTTCCTAGTCTGGTTATAACTTGCACAAAGACCCTCAGCACTAAGCAGGCCTTTTAAATAGTCCACTTTGGCACCTGACAAATTATTCCCAAGTTGACTGGCCCCAACTGCAGCCCACACACAGCACTTCCCTTCGCTCTGAAGGTCAGTGCAATTTCCCAGTTCTCCCAAGCCACATTGGGGATAAAAGCTCACACCAATGTAACAGACACACGACTCACATACAAATATACACACACATACAAAAACACATCTACCCCATAGGGAGGTGGTGGTCTACTGGTATTATTGTTAGACTATTAATCCAGGGATTTAGATCAGAGTGGTGCTGGAAAAGGCAGCATCTGAGGAACAGGAAAATTGACGTTTCGAGCAAAAGCCCTTCATCAGGAATAGACAGGGAGCCAGATAATGTTCTGGGGACCTGAGTTTGAATCCCATTGTGGCAGATGCTGGAATTTGAATTTAATGAATAGTAGAATTAAGATTTAAATGATGACCAGTTGCTGTGGGATAACCTACTTGTTTCACTAATCACCTTTCAGAAAGGAAACTGCCATCCTTACCTGGTCTGGCCTACGTGTGATTTCAGATCCACAACAGTGTGATTGACTTGTAATTGCTCTCCACGCAATAAATGTTGACCGAGCCAGTGACGTCCACACTATTCACAGTCACAAACACCTACACCTGGTCTAGAATTGTGCTGCAGTGTACAAAGCTCTGGTACGGCCACACTTGGAGTATTGTGTACAGTTCTGGTCATCGCATTATAAGAAGGATGTAGAAGCTTTGGAAAGGTGCAGAGCAGATTTACTAGGATGTTGCCTGGTATGGAGGGAAGGTCTTATGAGGAAAGGCTGAGGGCCTTGAGGCTGTTCTTGTTAGAGAGAAGAA
>NC_057721.1:60138319-60165711 GCF_004010195.1 Chiloscyllium plagiosum | reverse complement strand
AACTTTAAAGTGAGGGGAGATAGGTATAAGACAGATGGCAGAGGTAGTTTCTTTACTCAGAAAGTAGTAAGGGTATGGAATGCTTTGCCTGTATCGGTAGTAGATTCACCAAGTTTAAGTGCATTTAAGTCGTCATTGGACAGGCAAATGGACGTACATGGAATAGTGTAGGTGGGATGGGCTTCAGATTAGTATGACAGGGTGACGCAACATCGAGGGCCGAAGGGCCTGTACTGCGCTGTAATGTTCTATGTTCTATAATGAGAGTTTATACTTTTTAGAGGAAAGAATGGTAAATTCAAAATAGAGATGAGGAGGAATTACTTCTTTCAAAGGATCATGAATCTGTGGAATTCACTATACTGGAATGTGATAGCTTCTAGGTCAATGAATACATTTAAGGAGGAGCTTGACAGATTTTTAATTAGTAAAGGTTAAAGAGTGATGGAGAGCAGGCAGGAAAATGAGACAGAGATGAGATCAGCCATGATCATATTCACTGGTGGAGAAGGCTGGAGAGGCTGTGTTGCCCAGTCTTGCTTCAAAATCTTATACACACACACAAACAGACACAGACACAAACAAATACACACAGACACACACATATACACAAACAACATACATACATAAACACTACACACATACACACAAACATACACACATATAGCCACAACATACTCATATTTATATATATATGCACACATACATACACACGTGTGCACACGTAAAATTTAGTTGTTATTACCTGTGCAGCCTGAAGTTTGTCAGCAATGTAAAATGGTTTTGAAGGGAAATAACAATCATACAGGTTTAAAATGTGCCACTAAATCATTAATGCTTGTTTTTGTATTAATGTTGTGAACCAATTTTACCCTGTCAATTGCAGAAATCAATATGGCTTTGGCAGAAAGAAATCATTTACATATTTAATCCAGTCTAATTAATCTGCTATCTGAGACATGCCATTCCGCAAGGCATGGCGATGTTCAGGTTTGACATTCAACCCCACTGTGAAATAATAAAGATTGAAGAAATCAAGGGTGTCTATAATCTAATCCATCAGGGTTATGGGCTTTTATATCCGTATTGCAAGAAAACAACAGAGTAAAAGATAAAACATTTTCACCCGGGTTTTTTCTTTCCATTCACAGCATTTTGTACCAATAAATGTATCGAGAAAGTAGAGAGCAGAACAATGTCTTTGGAGAGATTGAAAACTGTGCACTTTCCAGTGAGTTATTTGTGTATCACAGGTCAGTTAAAGGCTGAATTCTATCAGGTCGTCTCTTAATCTCCTATGCTCCAGTGAAAAAAGCCAGAGACAAAACAAACTGCAGATGCTGGAATCCAAAGTAGACAGGCAGGAGGTTGGAAGAGCACAGCAAACCGGGCAGCATCAGAAGGTGGCGAAGTCGATGTTTCGGCCATAATCCTTCCTCCAGCCTAACCAGCTTTTTCTTTATAACTCAAACCTTCCATACCCGGAAACATTCTGGTAAATCTCTTCTGAACTCTCTCTAGCTTTATAATATCCTTCTTACAACCGAGCAACCAGAACGGGACACATGATGAATGTAAATCATGTTTTCCTGCTCCCCACACTTGCCAACCCACCCATTCAGGACATACAAACTTCAACTCTGTATGTGCAAAACAGTCAGATTAAAAAGAGATAAAAATCTTGCATTTCTGTAGCATCTTCCATTAGCTCAGAATTATTAAAATATATTCATTCCCAGGATGCAGACATCGCTGACTTGACCAGCGTTTATAGTGGATGTCTTGGAAAGGGTTGCCTTCTTGAACAACTGCAATCCGTGTGGTGTAGAGGTACCAACAGTGCTGTTAGGAAGAGAGTTCCAAGATTTTGATCCAGCAACATGAAAGGAACAGCAACAAAGTTCCAAATCAGGATGGTGTATAACTTGGAGGGGAAATTGCAGATGGTGGTGTTCCCATGCATCTAATGCCCCTAAGCTTCTAGATGGTAGAGGTCTCAGGTTTGAAAGTGCTGATAAAGGAGCCTTGGTGAGTTCTGCAGTATACCTTACAGATAGTTCACACAACTGCTCCTGGTAAGGAAGGGAGTGACTATTGAAGATGATGAATAAGGTGCAAATCAGGAAGACTGTTTTATCCTGGATGATGTCAAGCTTATTTAGTGTTGCTGAATTGCATCCAACCAGCCAAGTGGGGAGTATTCCATCACATTCTTGACACATAGTGAGCAGAAGGGCACCGGAGAGATTGGAGCTGAGTTACTTGTCACAGAATTCTTGACCCCTGACTGCTTCTGTAGCCACAGAATTTATGTTCTGTTTCTGGTCATTGGTGACCTCTGGGATGTTGATAGAGAATGATTCAGTAATGGTAATGCCATTGAATGTCAAGGGGAGATGGTTAGATTCTCTCTTGTTGGAGGTGCACAACTGTCACTTTCCAGTTATCAACTAAGCTTGAATTTTATTCAAATCTTACTGCATATGGACATGAGCTGCTTCAGTATCTGAGGAGTTGTAATGCTGCTGAGCATTGTGCAGTTTGCAATGAACATCTCCATTTCTGACATTACAATGAAGGGGAGGTCTTTGATGAAGCAGCTGAAGATAGTCAGGCCTAGGACACTGTCCCAAGGAACATCTGCAAAGATGTCCTGTAACTGAAATGATTGATTTCTAACAATCCCACCCATGGGGTGTGTTTTTTTTTGTGTAAGGTATGAGTCCAGCCAGTGGACAGCTTTCCCCTTATACCATTTTCCTCTGGCTCCTTAGCAGCATACTCAGATAAATGTTGCTTTGATGCCAAATGCAATAACTTTCACCTCACTCTGACATTCAGCTCTTCTATCCATGTTTGGACCGAGGCTTTAATGAGGTCAGGAGCTGGGTGGCCCTGATGAAATCCAAACTGATTGTTACCAAGCAGATTATTGCTGTGCAAATCCTACTCAAAACCAATATTGACAATCCCTTCCCTCGTTTTGCTGCTGATGGAGAGTAGACCGATAGGGCAGTAACTGTCTGACTGGCATGAAATACCCTTCCTCAAAAGCAAGACAAAGATGTGTCAAAACATTTTACAGGCAATGAAATGCTGTTCGATGTATAGTCACTTATGTAACACAAGAAAAATGGCTGCAAATTTCAATGTTGTAGGATACCAGAAATAGCAAACTGATAATGCTATGATGATCTTCTTTAATTGATGTTGAATGAGGAAAACAAGTTACATTATTTTTTATGCAAAAAGTACCACTTTTGATAATTGTATCTAACATGGCAAAATGTGACTCAGCAATACTTTCAATGTCGAGTCTTGTTAGCCAGTTTTTCAAAATCACATTAAATGTACAAAAGTTTGTTTTGTACCTCAGAGTTTGTACCTAGGTAACTTTGTATCTAAGAAGGGGTCGGGAATGGCGACTTTGTCACTTTTCACTGTCCTCCTGCATCCTCCTGTACACGTGACAATAAAACCAAATTCTAAAATTAAAGACCTAATTCTAAAATATGTGGATATTTTACATTTTTATGTTATGACGTAGTGAAATAATTCTGTGTAGAAATTAAGTGAGAATTACTCAGGCTTTAATCGTGGCATCTTTGATAAACATTTTCAGTTTTTATGAAAGAGATACTTTTATTTTGTCATTTTCTTCAAACTGAATTCTGTATTTATTTAATGAACTATATATATTATACATACATATTACTAGGGCCCAAATTTGACACACTCTTCAGTTGCATTTTATCACTCCAAAATATTGTTTGCAAGTGCTGTAGTTTCTCTGGAATTAAGTTGATAATTTTATTGAGTGCGCCACCAATATTGTATTGCTTTTTGAAGTAGTGCAGCCATTTCATTTAAGCATTCCTCTGTCCATTATACTAATGCAGCAATAAATACTACCATAAAGCTGAGCAAAAATTTGCTATAAATGATAAAAATAATACAACAATAATACTTATGGAACACTTTATCACATCTATATATTTCAAACATATTCCACAACAGAGCATTTATGAATTGCATTGATTTTGGCTGTTTGGAAACACAAAAATGATTGAAGAGTGTAACAATTCTATTCCAGATCTTCCTGCTTGGAACAGAATCAGTGTAAGCTGCATAATATTATGCTCGTTAATTTTAAGTAACACAGTCCGCAAATTAAGCAAACCAACAAATTGGTTGCATAGAATTCTGTCAAAAGTTTTCAACTGCACAGTGTCAACATTCTAAAAGAACCAAGTTTGGTTCTCTATTTATGCATGTTATTACCTGATGCTATACATTTTTCATTTGTAAAAGATGTTCTCTCCTCTATGTGGACCCACTATCTTTTACAATTGTGAGCTTGCCTTTACTGTACAATATTCTGTTACATAAGAATGCAACAATGAAGACTTTTTTGTTGACAATTGGATATTGTAACCTTAAGTACCCTCACATGCATTTCTCATATCTTCCAGAAGGCGGCCTCATGAACATTGCAGTGGAACAAAGGGAGTTATAAAACAACAGGGTGATTCACTTTATATGTAAGATTTTACAACACGGCTTAGAATTTGGGAAATAACAATGAACACAATAATTACCTTATGAGTAAGGTAATTCCATTTCCCTAACATTCTCCCCAATGCCAGTCTACAATATACTTATGAGGAGAGAGTTTTCACCTACTGAGACCTTTTCATATCACACAGCTTAGCAGACTGCATGTGTCCTTGGTTAGCTGGACAGGCAGGCAAAAGTTTGACCTTTGTCGTTTCCCCAACTCCTCACGCCAAGATGTTGGTCAATTGAGCGACCATTATCCGAGATGTGAAATTCTAAGACCAGGTGGGCTTGGATCGGCGCAACATCGAGGGCCAAAGGGCCTGTACTGCGCTGTATTCTTCTATGTTCTATGTTCTAACTCCTCACGCCAAGATGTTGGTCAATTGAGCGACCATTATCCGAGATGTGAAATTCTAAGACCTGCTGGACTCACGTGAATTAAACCATTCCAACTATCATATTAAATTTCCTCCTTGGGAGGTTTTAACATATCTCATTATACCAAATGAATATGAATGGGGGAAATAGCAGAATGCCTAGATTCTTTAAACTGATTTTTGTGCTGAATTCTAATCCATACAAAACATGTTGTGGATTTAAATCAGTTATACTGAATTTAGTGTTATACCAACATTATAATTTAAATACCAAAAAATCTCTTTGTTAAATAGCCAAAATTCTCAAAGTTATAACACTTCCTTAACAATGGCAATTTGATTCTAAAGTATTTGGCAATTACATAAAGATAACTCAATATGAGGTCTGCAGTCAGTTTTAATTAATTTACTTTTTGACTTTAGAGAACTGTTTGTTTTTCACCTTAAACAGGCTGAGAAGACAGCTGCTGATGACCTTTAGCTAGTTTTGTTCATTTGTTCCATATCTTATTCATGGCAGTTATTATAGCAAAGACCGATTATGAAGTATTCCTCAGATCACTGGGTTTTTCCTGTACCATCAGAGTCACATACAGTATTTTGATTGACAGGGTGCTTCTAGCCAACTGCTATCAACCAGAACATCCCACTGTGCAACATATGCCAGCTACTAAAATTAATATTAATATATTGAACCATGAAGTATGTATTTGGAATGACATTTTTCTTCTTTCTTAATCATGCAGGTAGTGCTGGATTGGAAACATGCGTCTCCTGGGTCCTGCCAATAAAGCTGTCTTTGTTCTGTGACCTAAAATGCTGTAAAGGTACAAACCAACAGTCCTCAGCTGGAAGATATGAGCCACCACCAATGCAGCACATTCTTACTTCGCTCAATATTCCTCTTGCATCTTAACATTGCATCTTTGTCTTGTAAATGCTAGATGAACATTCTTTTCAAACTGGTGCTATCTTCTTTCATATCCTTTTAACTCATCCCAGCTGTGGAGAATGAGGTTCAAATCAAGATTTCATACATTCCAATGTCTGCACATCATAATTTTATTTCCCTTAAATTGTGATGTTTGCATATTATTAGGTGCATTGTCATTTCAAAACTTGGAATTCAAATGGAAATAATTCCAAACAGAAATAGAAGAAAGAACAACCTTGAATTTATGTCGAACCTTTTCAATCTCAGGACCTCCCAAAATGCATTACAGTTAACTGCATACTTTTGAAGAGATCACTGAGGTAATCTAGGAAACTAAGACAGCAATTTGTGCACAAAACACCCATAAATAGCAACAATCAGATAATCAGTTTTCTTAATGTTGGTTTTTGAACAAGAATTAGCCAAAACCAAATGAATTAGAAGCAGGCAGAGACCATTCAGCCACATGAGCCTGTTCTTCCGTTCAACAGGATCATGGCTCCTCTGTTTGTATTTTGAATTTCACATTATTATGCATTAATAATCATCTTTGATTCATCTACCTATCGAAAATCTATCCACTTCTATTTTTAAAATATTCAATGACATTGCCTCCATCACCTTCTGAAGCAAAACATTCCAAGAATGTTTTCCTCACCTCTGTGCTAAAAGAGAAATTCCTAATTGTAAAACAATGCCTCTTAGTTGCGAACTCATCCACAAGAGGAGAGATCATTGCCTTGTCCATCTTGTCAATACCATTCAGTATCTTACATACTTTAATCGATTCACTCTGCACTCTTCAAAACTGCAAGGTAAACAAATTTGGCCTCTGAAAGCTTCCCTCATATGACAGCCGACTCATTCAGGGTATCAATCTTCTCTGAACTGCCACCAATGCATTTACATTCTCCCCTTAATAAAAAGACCAAGACTACACACAATATTTGAGATGTGATCTCACCGGTGGCCTGTACCTGCATAACTGAAACATAACATCCTTCCTTTTAAGTTCAGTTCCTCTTATAATAAATAATAGCATTCCATTAGCCTTCTTCATTGTTTGCTATAACTGTAAATTACCTTTTGGTGACTCATGAACTGGAAATCCTAGACCCTAGCATATTGGAAGTTTGCAATCAGTCCCTGTTTAGTTAATACTTCTGAATGATGACATCCTTCGTGTTCATCAGAGAGGCTGACAGAGCAGCTTTTGACAATGTCTCATCTGAAAGATTACACAACTGATAGTGCAAAACTCCCTCAGTACTGCGCCAGAATGCTAACTTAGATTAGGTACTCAAGACTCTGGAGTCTGACCTTTGTCAGTAGCCTGGGATTAAAAAACTAGCAGCAGAGAAAATATTGTTTATTATGAATATAAATGATAATAGCAGTAATAGTAATATTTTTCCTGAGTCATACATAACACAATATTCTTCTTTGCACAATATCTTAAATGGGGAATCGGCAGTTTAATAATTATTTTCTGTTAAGTTTTTTTATTACTTTGTCTTTTTCAGATTCTAAATTTTAATTTTTGTAAGTTTATACAAGGTGCTTCACAACAAAACTGTTTGGTGGTTTGTTATTGGAAATGGAGTCAGCTGAACTCAGTTGTAAATTTGGTAAAATTAATAAATTGAAAAATATGTTCAGTGAAACGTTAACAGTGCCAATAGTAGCCATATATGAAGTGATAAGCAATTTTCAATGGTAAGATGCTTAACAGAAATATTAATACTTTAAGTTTTACAAATTAGAGATTAGTGAATATATTAAAAGTATTCCATTCATTCCAACTCATATGATCATTCAACTCGGAAGGAACCTATGACAGGTTGA
Source organism: Chiloscyllium plagiosum (assembly GCF_004010195.1). Lineage (NCBI taxonomy): Eukaryota > Metazoa > Chordata > Chondrichthyes > Orectolobiformes > Hemiscylliidae > Chiloscyllium > Chiloscyllium plagiosum. The sequence goes on along the minus strand of NC_057721.1, from coordinate 60,157,995 downwards.
TCAATATTGAGACATTCAAGAAAATGTTGTGATTTTCCTTTTCACTAATTTGTATCGGAATATTTGTGCTAACAATGACTTTACCTACCTTCCCGAGGACAGGACTTCCCACTGAATGTCAAAAAAACCTATCTTCCATATAATCTAATTGTCATTTGTAAGTAAAGTTTATTTTGCATAATTAATTAACATATTATCTTTAATAACATAATTATATTTTCAAGTTGTGTCATGGATTGTAGTTTTGAGTTAAGAAAGTCTATTTGCAAATGATGTCAATTTACATATGGAAATAGAGTAAAACTAATATTTATTATTTATAGTGTCTCATTGGGTGACAAGATTTATCAACCTAGTCTTGTGTTTGTGAATCGTTTTACTGAATTTAAATTAATATAATTTCCACAAAGAAATGAGCTTAAATGAGGATAATTAATTATTGTTATATCTCCTTTTTAGCAGCACAGCAGTTGTATCCTCCTTGTTTTATGAATCATAGAATCAATGGATTTTGAGATAATAATGCAAAATGCAGAAAGTATATTAAAGATCTAGTTGCAGAACCTGTTTCCAGGTCTCTAGCTTCATCTTGTACCATAAAATCTTCAAGTAATTATTCAGTCTAATTGGTTGTTCTAATTTTCACTGAACAGTGGGGAAATTTAAAAAGACCCATTTTGCCTGGAAGTTGATGGTTTTGGGTATAACACTGATTTCCAACTCACTCAGCCCCAACCTATGTCCTGTAATTTCAATTTTATTCTCCATTGAAGACAATGGAGGAGTAAATTATTCATGGTGCAGCTGATTTCTTGTATTTCCAGTTAGTAAAATGTGATGAAATTACTCCCATGATCTAAGGCTAAGAATTCTCTATCTATGGGTGTTATTTCTGGAATGTTAATGTTATATCAACTAGTTGTTTAATTGTACTCAGGTAGATTCAAATTGCAGTTGTCAGGTTGGAGGTGCCTCTGTCCATGAAAGCTTACAAGTGTACAGAGATTAAACTCCAGTTCTAGCCTTTATACATTGCTATGAACATTAACATAAAGCATGTTCTTTCCAGTGAATTGCCCAATGAATTGGACACAAAGGCTTTATTTTCCTTTTCCTAGATGTAGATTGAGATGTATCAAGAGGAAATTGAGGGACAAATTTCTTTTCAGAGCTAACTTACCACTTTCTCACCACCCAAGCAATTAAGAGCCCATTGACCTTGGTAGATCTCATGACTCATCAGCAATTAAGGTTTTTAAGGTGTCAACTATTAGCCACTGAACAGCCTCAATTCATATCCTCTCACTCACTTGTCTTTCCAATGAGCAAGAAAGAAGTCCAATTTCTCAACTGGAATGATGACCTGCCTACCAAGCAGGGAGAACGATCAAAGATACAGATAGAGATAGAGGTCAAGGAAGTGGTGTCTGAAAGCCTCGTTTTAAGCTTTGCCATTAATTCCCTGACAATTCCCCCTTTCCAACCCCCTCCCACTGAATCCCTCAAGGAGTAGGCCTTAACTGGTGGATGTTAGGACCAAGAAACCATTGGCCAGCAGCTTCTGGTGTTTCAGGTCATCAGTATCAGTGCCTGTGATAGGTTGAGATACTCACCCTTGCTCACATGCCAGCTCTTATTGAGCAGATTGGTGAGTGATCAGGTGAATTACCTTGCTGTTGAGGTAGCAAATTAATCATCATTTAATGCATTAACGACATACTTAGAAATTATATGGAAAAGTTCTGTTCGTGGATACCAATGCAACACTGTATTTGAAAAACACTGCACAAAATGTCTGCATTTTAAATGTGGCTTACATGCCTCTGGACAGTTTATAAGTCAGTCAGGAAAATTCTTGTCCAAATAATCATCTAGCTTGTTCATTACTCATCCACACTGATTACATCTAAGTTTTTTTAATTTAAGATTGTCTGAACTGCTTAGTTATACTCATCTCCATAGACCTTTCCAATCCGCCAGCATACATATGAAGATGAATTCTGGATGAGATATCACACAGTTGCTGATACTGGTTGGTCCATACTATGGTATGAGTAAACGATTTACTGAAATTTAGGGATAAGGAAGACAATTCTGTGTGTAAAATATAATTCTAGAGTGAACCGGTTGATCACAAGGCCAAGTACATTGTATATGCCACAAAGGTCATTGCTTCATTGACCTCCATTAACTACTTTGTTCCTATTGGAGTGGATCTTTTATTTAACCTATTCAAAACGATACTGTCAAAAAGAATTTTAAAAAAGTTTGAAAGGAAAGTCATCTTAATATTTATCCATTTTAATGCATTGCATTTCTAATTCTTATTATACATTTTAAATATTTCTTAATGTGTATTCATGAAATGAAAATGCATAGAATTACATTTTTTCAACACATCAGTAGGTTAATGCAGGCTGCTTCAATGACATTAAGGAGAATTGAAATCTGTTATTTATAAAGATTATGCTAAAGTAATAAATAATGATGTTAAACTGGTACCAACATATCAACAAAGTCAGGATTAATATTTCTAAACATAGAATGAATCTTCTGACCTGTAATATCTGTAAGCATAAATGTCTTATATTGGCATTTATAGAAGTCATGGATATATACGCCAGTAAACTAATGTTAGCAAAGAAGCTGCAACTGCAAAAAAGAAAACAAAAGAGACAAGTTATAACCTAGTTATTGTTCAACAACTCCTTGGGAAATCTGTCCTAAGGGTTCTTCTGGCAATATCATCTTTGGAGCACTCTTGCCAGCTGAATATGAGCATTTGTGATATTCATCTGAAACAGTCAGTGAAGAGATTCCAGATTTCACTTCTGCTCTGATCATGTAGAAAACAGACAGAGACCAAATATCTACTGCAGCTTCCAGTAAAGAAAGTACAAAGAAATAACAAATGATAAACCAAATGCGCAGGAAAAAGGCAAAAGCTTATTATATTTCTAAAATAATGAAGAATAAAATCTGCATGGCTCTTGGGATGACAAGTCATAATCTTATGATTCATAAAATTCTCTCAATGTCTCAAACTTCAGACTTCTAGCTTTATTAGTAAAGTCTCACAAAAAGAATTGACAGATTGAAATTATATCTGCTAAACATACTTTATACTGATCCCAATAGGTAAATACTCACTACCTTATTTGGACTAAAATGGGTCCCATCCTTATTTTAATGCAGCTGCAAAATGTTCTATTTTAACAAACCAACCTTCAGCTCAAATAGTAAGGGAGGACATTTATATTCAATGTTTACACTCTGGAGTAGTCACAGAACCTTCAAGTACAGGTTATATTAGAAATGAATGGAACAGAAGAATATGAACTGGACTTTAAAGGATACATATACCCCATTCCTCCAACTAAAAACTTAGGAGCCTTCCTCTAAAACGTTCGCTGTCATACTCTGCTTGACTTCCCAACATTTCATTGATCAACCTTTGTTAAAATTGTCTAACTTACACTTGTAGCCTACTGTGAACAGTTTAGTTAAAAGATAGACTTAATTGCATTTTGGGTAGAATCTCTGGGCCCAGAGGCTGTGGGTCTACAGGCAGGAAATGAATGTAATTAGGTTAGATGGAGATGGTCCAGAAATCCATCATTCTCCTGGCATTCCCTGATTTGAGTTTAAACTCCACCTTCCTGATTGATATCAAATAATAACCACTTAATGGTCTTACTCTGCCTGGGCTGATATGATTTCAGCTCCATGAGGGACAGGAACAGACCTACCAACTAGTTACTCAGTACTACCAGGCTGTGGGAGGTGGAATGAAGGGGGAGAGAGTGGTAAGTCCTCTATCTGCACTCTATGAGGAACCGGACCCTTTGAGAGAGATGTTTCCTCAGCCACCACAAATGTCCCCACCCATCACCTCCATCACAAAAGACCCATCACAAGCAACACTTACCTTTCTTGTAGGCATTCCTTTATTATTGGAATCCAGTACCAGTTGCCTTTGCAGCACATCTGATCTTTGCCCCTGCTGCTGTAACTCTCTGAAGCTGTCATCTGATTGGCTGGCAGCCCTTGGCAGCTGGTCTGGAGCCTTGATTCTAGCAGAAAGCCAGTTGACAACCAATCAGCTGCCTGATTGTCAGAGATCACATGGGCCTTCTTAGCTTCGTAAACCATGGGTTTCTTCCCTGAAAACTCTCCCACTTTTGAATTTAATCCAAAAAATGGGGAAGATCCCAGCCTCTATCCTTATTGTGAATATAACATTTATGAAGGTAGAGCTTTTATTTATTCATCTCAGCCTAAATTAAATTGCAATTATTCAGCAGATCATAATTGTCCATTTATTGTTCCAAAAATAACATATTTGATGCCTTGCTTTAAGTTGGATCAGATAACTGGCACTTAAGCCTGTCAGGAAGTGGTACTTAGAATATATCTTGGAGCTCAATAATTCAATGCCATTTTTGGTTCAAAATCCGGTTTGCTAATCTTTCATAAAAACCACATTAGATTTGCAATTTTTGCATACTTCGATAACTATATTGGGTTACAAAAGTGTTTTTGTATGTCTTACCAGTGAACATGATCCTCCCAAGAACATCTAAATGGTTGCAAATTACTACTGTACTTCCTGAAGCAAATTACTTCAGCTTTTAAATGAAAGCAATCTACAGTAAGAGCCTCCTTTTATTAAACTGCCTTTGCAAACTGTAGCTCTTATTGGAAAATAAGTTTATATCCTGAACAAACAAAGTTCTTAAGCCCAGCAATATCACTAAAGCCATAAGCAAACACGATCATTTGCCAATTTTATATTCACTTTTATTTCTCATGTGACATTAAAGATAGAAACTAAAATTGATTTTAAGTTTGTTTTTGCTTATGTCAAACAAAAGACAGCTTATTTAAAACAGCACCAGTACCCCTTAGGGACTATGTAGTCTGAAGTCTCTTGGAGTTTGCTGCTTTTTTTTCAATAAAGAATTAGACACAGCAGAATTGTTGATGATTTTTTTTCCCACAATTCTAAGACATAAAACACAAATGTTCAGCTTTTTCTGCCCATCGTGCTTTTTTTCCTCTTTGCTTTGCTGCTCAATCAGCCTCTTCCAGTCAGAAGGTTAAAAGCCAATGATAATTGTGCAGTCCATACTGGTGGTTGGCGAACAGGAGGACAGAATAAAACAAGTTGGGCAGAATTTTACTGTAGCTCCTGGTGTCAGGAACACTAGTAAAATGCTGAAGCATTTTCCAAGCAACAGGCTGTAATATGGACTAGCTGACTGTTCTAAGTTGGGGTTTTATCAAGATCAATAGAAAAGTGTAAGGTGGTGCATTTTGATTAAAAGAAAGACAATACAAAATGGGGGTACAATTCTACCAGGGTGGGGTGGGGGGGTTTGGGAGGGTGGAGTGCAAAAGCAGAGGGACCCGGGTATATGTGTGCACAAATCATTGAATGTGGCATGGCAGGTAAAGAGAGCAGTTAATAACACAGACAGTGTCCTCAGCTTTATTGATGGGGCACAGCGTTCAAGAATGAGGAGATGTTGCTAAACTTGTATAAGATACTTGTTCCTCAATTGAAGTATTGTGTGAAGTTCAAAGCGCTACTTTTAGAAAGGATATAAATACATTGGACAGTGCAAAACAGATTTACAAGAATTGTTCTAGGGCTGGGAAACTTCAGTAATAAAAATTGTTGGAAGATTGGGACTGTCCACCTTGGAGAGAAGGCGACTAAGCAGAGATCTGACAGAAGTTTCCAAGTAATGAAGGGGTTTCATAGAGTAGATAGTGAGAAACAGCTCTCACTCAAAAAAATAATGAAAAATAAGACAGCACCAATATAACTTGATTTGCAAAAGATTTATCTGAAAGGTAAGAAAACATGGTTTTCACAGACTCAATTGGGGCTGGAATGCATTGCCTTGAAATTGGTGGAGGCAGATTCAGTTCAGGCATTCAAAAGAGTGTTGGATAATGGAAATAATTTATAAGGGTATGGGAAAAAGCAGGTAATGGCACTAAGTCTTGATGTTTATTATTGTGCCGGTGCAGGCACAATAGGCAAACTGGTCTCCTGCTGCATTGTAACACTCCTGTGATTCTATGAATTGAAGGACAAGCTTCTCTGACCTGACATCAGTCTCCCACTATTGCAACAATCAAGTGGACTGTCAGACAAAAAATTATTTTCTATCTTAGATATTTAATCTTTGGAAAGTTGTTTACCCTGTCCATATTCATTTTCAACCCATTGTGCATGTGTTAAACTATTTGTCTTTTGTCTGTCTTCATTGTGATTGAGTGTGTGAGATTTGATGGGTTTTGATGAAGCATAGTTTAAAGTTGCATAAATAGAAATAATTTCTTTGTACTGTTCTTGTTATTTACAATAAATAGCGTTACTGGCACTGAAAACAAAACGGGTGTGTATTCATTTTTTCAGTCAGGCAAATTGATAATTTTGTTGGTCTCATTGGCATTTTTATATATCCATTAAATTTGTGAAAATTTGTGAAACAGTGGGACACAATTATCGATGCACTTTCCCAGTTAGGTCATGTGAGTGGTCTTATGTTAATTCTTTTAGATTTCCATTCTCACATTATTCATCCAGCCTGTAAAGGCTATTAATACAAACATCTACTAATTTACTTTGTTTCTGGACTCTTTTGTTGATATTGGCCCATCACTAGATCTTATTACTTCTTACTTTGTAAAACCTTGTCAAAGGCTTTCATGACTTCTTTAAATTTATCTGAGATCTCATTAATGCCCTGTCTTATAGAATCATCATTTACTACTGTTGCTATGTTATAATGTGTTGACCTATTCAGCTTTTAACTTACAGACCAAAACTGAAGGATTTTTGTGTCTCAAGCATCTTTTTTCTCCAGACCCCAATTTTGAGTTTGAATTGTTGTCTGCATGTGTCTAACCCTCTCAGACAGTGTGACTTCAGGATATGTAGCTTTTCTAAGCCTTTAGATGTTTTACCTGAAGTTTTGAATTTTCCTACCAGCTTTTGAAGTTGCAATGCACTGTTACACCACTCACTGACTCCCATTGTGGTCATTATATCTCCCTGGGGAATCTCTCAGCGAGACCTAGGGCTGCATATTCCCAATTCTAGTTAAAGTGCGGCAGTGAGTGCATTTCAGTACACCCCAGGATAATTTTCACACGTTTTTCCATTTTTCATCAAATTAACTAAGCAGAGACACTGGGCACATTTTATTGAGGAATGCTGTGGTGAATGAGATGGATGAACTTGGCACTGATGAGATCTTCTGGCTTCAAGCCTCTGGTGCCATATTTAATATCATGTCAAATTTTACATGCTAAGGATGAGCTCTCATACTGCAAATGCACTTGCACTGCAGTCTTTACAGTGTGGAAACAGGCTATTCAGCCCATCAAGTCCACAGCGATCCGCCGAAGAGCATCCATCCAGACCCCACCCCCTTGTCCCACCCTACCCTCTCCCTGTAACCCTGCATTTCCCATGGCTAATCCAAAGTTTATAAAGCATGGTGCTGGAAAAGGCACAGCAGGTCAGGCAACATCTGAGGAGCAAGAGAGTCAATGTTTCAAGCATAACCCTTCTTCATGACTGGGGTGAGGGAAGGGGGCTCACAAATAAAGAGGGGAAGGGCATGGAGCTAGGGGAAAGATAAGTGGGATTGCGTTGGGGGGGAAGTAGGAAGTGATGGTTCAGTGGGAAGAGTAGAGAGGATAGGTGGGAAGGAAGTTGGACAGGTAGGTCAGATTACTGGCACTGAAAAAAAACATCTTTGGACTGTGGGAAGAAACCGGAGCACCCGGAGTGAACCCACACAGACATGGGAAGAATGTGCAAATTCCACACAGGCAGTTGCCTGAGGGTGGAATCGAATCCAGGTCCCTGGCACTTTGAGGCAGCAGTGCCAACGACTGAGCCACCATGCCACCCATGCCAAAGAAAATGTCTTAGAAGGAAGGCAAGCTTGCTTTCCTGTTCCAGGAGAAGGATCTGGAAATCTTGATGGACAAGATGGTGGAGAGGATGGCAATTCTTTTCCCTGGTCCCAAAGGAGACCGTGCCAATAGACACAACCAGCCTGGTCAGAAATCGCAGCATGTGCCTCAAGTTAAAAGGTTTAGAAAGAAGATCAATCATTTCCTGCATTCCACAGAGGAAAGTGCCACCATCTCCTGTCTGCTATCTCAAACTCAAAGGGTCATTACTTAATTTAACTCCGCCACTGCACACACGTCTCAAGGCTCACCTTCGGTATCCATGCACGATGTTCACTCAAGTGCTCTCACCCACCTTGTCCTTACAAATTCCAAATCCTGGCTGTCCTCTGCACTTCATTTACACCCACCAGGGACACCTCACCACCACTCTTGCCCAACCGTAACCATTAATCGATTTTTGCATCGACTTCCATCATAATCAGCAACTTCCTCTGCCTCATAGCAGCAAGAACTGATCCACAACGAGTTGTGAGGTCCAAATTGAAAGGGGATTGGCAGATATCAGGCTTCTCACTCATTTTATGAGAATACAGTGAGTTTGTCAGGGTGGAAGAGGAAAACGAAACCTAAAGGGGATACCAGGTGGAACAGGTGCTACATCATTGTGAATAATCTATCACTTGTGTTGACATATTTTCATTTGCGCTATTGCATCCATTTGCTGTAATATTATTCCTATTGTTGGACCATGTGAGAGATGAGCAGCCGTTTCAGGCAGCCCAATGATGAAAGAAGTCGTATTGGCCAAGCTACTGAATCCTTGATTGTCGATGGCTTCATACATCAGGGATTCTGGAACAATGACATTATGTACTGCAGCCAAGGCATTGCACTTGAATGTGGAAAGCACTCAAATCTAAAAAAAAATCAAGTGGAGGGATTGTGTTAGTGCCTGGCATTCCACACTTACAGCCATCTAAGGAGTGAGAGTACATAATCAGTGATGATCCCACACATCTGTGCAGGGAAAAGTTCATTCCATATGTCAGCTTCACAAGGGAGCATATTGCTGTTCAATACTGACATCAAAGGGACAGCTCACATATCCACTGCCCCTCATTTTACAACTGTTCCTGACAAACTGCTGCATTAAGTCCCAGCTCCCAGCTCCCAGCTGGTTTAACACTATCCTAGAGATGGTCAAGCATTTCAGGAAACCTTACTGCCGAGGTGCATTCTGAAAGAGTGCAGGGTTAATGATGATGGAAGGATCAAGTAGAGATTCCTCGGGATTCCTGTCATCTTGCTGGCTATCGTTAAATATTCACTATACAACAATCTTGTCTGATATCCAAAGGGATGCCATAAGTGCTACCAAACATTTGCAGCATGCAGTGTTAGTGCAGAACCTGACTGATGTGTTTTCCCTAACAGTTATGTCAGGCAAGTTATGTGTAAATATGTTAAACTGGGATGACCCAAACATATCAAGCATTAAATCACATCAATAACAAGATGCTTATTCTGAAACACAAAGCTCAAGGACTGGAAAATATAACATTCATGAATATATCAAACCCCAACATGACTTGTGCACTGAACAGAGAATGCCTCCAGAGAAGTACATTGATTACAAATAATTACATGAAGTCCAAACCCAACTTGTTCATCTCAGACATGGTGACAATAACATTCATCACATTGCTGGTGAAGGGCTTATGCCTGAAACATCGACTGCCCTGTTCCTGTCCTGACCTGCTGTGCTTTTAAACTGCCACCCTTGGTGACTCACTTTCTCCGAGTGGGTGACAATAAGGTTGCCTCTGGCATTTTGCTTTCTGTGATACATTCCTCTGTTCTGTTATCATGGATGGCCCACCTGCCAAATGTTCTAATCCTCAGTCTCATCTTCATCCTCTGAAGATTGCTGTTGACCCCCACATTTCATTTATATAGTCATAGAATCATAGAGATGTACAGCATGGAAACAGACCCTTCGGTCCAACCTGTCCATGCCAACCAGATATCCCAACACAATCTAATCCCACCTGCCAACACCCGGCCCATATCCCTCCAAACCCTTCCTATTCATATACCCATCCAAATGCCTCTTAAATGTTGCAATTGTACCAGCCTCCATCACATCCCCTTGTTCCATTGACGTACTACCCTCTGCGTGAAAAGGTTGCCCCTTAGGTCTCTTTTATATCTTTCCCCCCTCACCCTAAACCTATACCCTCTCGTTCTGGACTCCCCAACCCCAGGGAAAAGACTTTGCCTATTTATCCTATCCATGCCACTCATAATTTTGTAAACCTCTATAAGGTCATATTCTGACCAATAAAAGAAAGCATACCAAACGCCGCCTTCACTATCCTATCTACCTGCCACTCCACTTTCAAGGAGCTATGAACCTGCACTCCAAGGTCTCTTTGTTCAGCAACACTCCCTAGGACCTTACCATTAAGTGTATAAGTCCTGCAAAGATTTGCTTTCCCAAAATGCAGCACCTTGCATTTATCAGAATTAAACTCCATCTGCCACTTCTCAGTCCATTGGCCCATCTGGTCCAGATCCTGTTGTAATCTGAGGTAACCTTCTTCGCTGTCCACCACACCTCCAATTTTGGTGTCATCTGCAAACTTACTAACTGTACCTTTTATGCTCGCATCCAAATCATTTATATATCCTGCCTGTTTGATATTGATGCTCCCCCACCTGGAGATATTCTACACGTTTGGTACCCTCAGTGATTTCTGCAAGTGATGCTCAAATGGAGGAGCACTGTTGCATCAGCTAAAGTTGTTGCTGGAGGTGGGTAAGGGGGTCAGGTAAATTGTAATGAGTAGGAGTTTTCCTCCTCTATATTAGACACAATACCACGACAAATCATGGGGTCCAGAATTAATCGTGAATGCTCTTAGGATGACTGGCTTCTGGGTGACTGCAGATTACTGACACTTTTGACAATAATCATCCCCACACACCCAACAATGTTTACCACATCTACACCTTCTGACAATGCTCTCCCTCGCACCCTGATCATATTTACTGCTCCTACACACCTCAACAATTTTCAAACTCTGCACCCTCTCCTGACATTGCTCACCCCCACTACACAATGCAGAATGCCCACCCTAACCCTCGCCAACAATATCCACACTGTGCACTCCTGACAATGCTGACCCCTTACAGAACCACCCCCATCACAGTGGTGACACTCTCCCACTCCTGACAATGCTCACCATCTCTTCCCCCCACCCTATTGTTGGACTGCAGCAATTAAAGAAGGCAGTTCACCACGATCTCCCTCAGGACAACTAGAGATACACAGTAAGAATTGGCCCAGCCAGTGACACCCACCTTCTATGAATGAATTTAAAAACAATACTGGCAATGCTCAACTCCTGACACCTAACAATGTCCACCCCTTCTCCAATTGTAAATGTGATAATGTAATACTGGGTAAGATTTTCTGATGCTAATGTTAGTAAATATTAAGGCATGTACTGCAGTTATTTTGAAGATATGCACAAACCCTGTAATTACCCAGGAAGTTTAGATTCCATGTAAGCTAATTTGTTTTGCCTATAACCCTCCATCAATGTCTCTAACATTGATCTAATTGTTAGGGTTGGGCTAACAATGGCTACTTAAGCAGATAGTTGCCATTTAACCTTTGGTGTAACACAATGATTAACAGTGTAACTCAACCCACCACCTTAACTGATAGATCCACCAATATCCATTACCTCCATATATTCTTAATCGAGACTGCAACACTATAAAAAAGTAGGTGACAGCAAGTTTAACACATTTTTTCTGACACAGGTGATATAGAAATCTGATGTAATCATTTAACTCATTAAAGGTCATTCTGATAGCAAAATAGGTTTCTATACATTAGTGCTTATAAAAAGCATGATAAAAATAATGCAGATAACAGAAACTGAGAAATATGCATCAATTTGATTTTGTAGCAAATATTTCCTAGGTAGGAAAGCAGGAGAGTAAAGAGACCAACTTTGCAAGGCTATCTCCCATGTATAAAATACATCTGATCTTATGTTGAATGGACCCCTGACACCACATAAAACAAGCAGCAACCCTTTGCTCATGCCAACGAGTGGCCTGTTGCATGGCATATGGCAGCTTCATGAAATTATTCAGTTTTTTTTACAATCTGGTTTTGTATTGGCTGTGATATAAGAACACAAGAATTAGGAACTGGAGCAGACTATACAACCCTGTTCTGCCATTTATTAAGATCATGGCTGCTTTGCTACTTCAATTCATATTCCTCTGCTATTCATATATCATTTACGCACCCAAAAAATGTCTATTGATCCCTGTCCTGAATTCCTTCAATGAGCATGCATATTTCAAAGAATCACAACATTTTGAGTGAAAAACTTTCATTTCATCTCACTTCAAAATGTTCAATCCTTTATTCACAGTTAGTGACACTGCCTTATTCTGATTCTCCATCTGTGCTCTAGATTCTCCATCCAGGAAAAATATTTTTTCTGGATTTATAAAGTGCGTAAAACTGTGTATATTTCAATTCCATTTCTTATTCCTCCAAATCTATGGAATGTAGGCCTGACCTATTCAATCTATCTTGATGGGATAATCCCTTCATTCCAGGAGACAGAGTGGTCCCCTACGGTTTATTTCATAATATAATCAGTTGGCTCAGCTTCCTTGGTACAGGTAATTCTTCTATAACACGATGATTGCGTTCTTGTGCAACTCTGTAATACAGAAAAATCGCGCTTCAGAAACAGCACTTAAAGTGTTAGCAATGTAATCGCATTTCAGGAATGAAAGTTCGCGCTTTAGAAACAGTGTTCCCAATTTGTTAATCGTGTTATAGCAAATACACATTAATCAACATGTGTTATAGCAGAACGACTTGTATCTTTATTTTCTTGTGTGGAACCAAAATATTTAAGTGATAGGAAATGTAACATTTTAAAATGTGAATTCTTGGAGTGTCCAATTAACAGGTTTCTCACATACTTCACCTTTGGGACAATTATATTAAACAAAAGCATATTAATAAGTTAAAAAATGCAGTGAAGGTGGAGGAAGGCAATGATATAATGTCCTTCGACTGTCTCAGGTTACATCAGTTTGACTTATTTTCATACAGACAAGTAGTTTCAGGCTATGTGGATTAATTGGTTTGAAAATGAACTCTCACCTATCATTGTCACAATTAGAATCTAAAATGCAAAGTATTGGCCATTCACTGTGTGGCTAGGTGAAAAAGTTTGATTAAGTGCACTTAACCCTTGTGACACCACACCACAGCCTCTGGAAGAAACTAAGACATAACTGATCAGAAATTACAAAGCTTACTTTTTGTGTCTTAATCAAATGTTTTGGCAGGAATGTTTGCAGGATATATGCCTTTGTTATCTCTCTTTGCTATACTGTAACAGACAATATTCTTCATTCTGAGATAAAAGGTTTGTTTGGATATTTCTGGGGTCCACCTTTAACTGTTTAAATATAGTGGAGCCGCCATCAACTCTTCCTAATGACCTAAGCTAACAGGAGGAGAGTGAGAGAGATTGATGGTGAGCTGGAAACAAACCTGACTTTGCTCACTGACCTGTTTTAAAATATCCACATGAGACTAAGCAACTGAAAGCAGGCTTCTTAAAACATGCCACTGATTGAAATTAAAGTTTGTGATCTAATGGTCCTGTTACTGTAAAGAGTAGAGTCTGAAGATGAACATCTTGTGTAAATTCTTTTAACCAAGTGCAACTAAGTGTGACCTGGAATAGATTACAGTTCACTTCCAACAAAGTGGATGGAAAGAATTCTCCAAATGTGCTAAGGTTACTTTCCTTTATAGCAGCTTACTGATTGTTGACAGGATAGTTAAATGGGGAAAGTTTGTGAATGCTTAGTCCAAGATTTTGATATTGTCTTTGGAATTAAGCCAGCATCCATTTTTAAAAAACCTGCTTGAGATGGCAGAATTTTTATTCTTGAAAACTAAACTTCAATTTTTCTGAACATCTCGGTCCTCTGTAGATCTACTTCTAGCACTGTGGAGATATGTGCAAGATTTAACACAAGTCAGTGCCAGTTCTGCTCTATTAAAATTGATAGATAATGGGAAGATACAATGCTTCTCAAACATGTGTCCTGGGAAACTCTATTTTAATGCTTTAAAATTCATATAGCCCCAGAATGAAGTTTCCCTTGTTACCTGGAAACTAAAGGCATCCTACCTCTGCCCCAGCAACTGAGATTTTCTGCTTCCTTCCACCTCTGTTCCAGAATTGAATCCTCCACTAATGGTTGGTAAATTAGTGGAGGATTCAATTCTGGAGGAGAGATGGAAGGAAGCAGAAAATCTTAGTTGCTGAGGCAGAGGTAGGATGCCTTTAGTTTCCAGGTAACAAGGGATGTGGAAGGAGGGGCTTTGATTCAGTGATATTAGTGGGTGGGAGTTGGGGATTGGGTGAGGGTGTGCAGGCAACTGAAGGTTGCACAGTGTTGTACTCAAAGAAATTTAACCAAGAGGTGTAAAACTAGACAAAATGCCAAGAGAAAGTGAGGACTGCAGATGCTGAAGATCAGAGTTGAGAGTGTAGTGCTGGAAAAGCACAGCAGGTCAGGAGAATCGATGTTTTGGGCATAAGCACTTCATCAGGAATGAGGCTTGTGGACCGGGGGGGCTGAGAGATAAATGGGAGGGGGGGTTGGCGTTGGGGGGAAGGTAGCTGAGAATGCGATAGGTGGATGAAGGTGAGGGAGAAGGTGATCGGTCGTAGAGGAGGCTGGACGAAAGAGATGGGAAAGGTGATGGACAGGTCAGGAGGGTGGTGCTGAGTTGGAGGCTTGGGACTGGGATAATATGGGGGGAGGAGAAATGAGGAAACTGTTGAAATCCACATTGATCCTGTGTGGTTACAGGATCCCAAGGCAGAATATGAGGCGTTCTTCCTCCAGGTCTCGAGTGGTAAGGATTTGGCGATGGAGGAGGCCTAGCTTAATTAGATAAACAAAGCTGGAAAATTCCTCTTCAACATTTTAGTTGAGAATGTTAGTCTAGGAAAGCACATTGGCTCTGATTAACATTCAAATTAAATATTGAGAAAGGGTATATTCCTCACCAAGATTCACTTATGTCAATCAGTGTGACTGGAAGCTATGGAGGCATACATATCAGTCCAAATTAATTTTTCTGATTGCCATTAGCACCTTCACCCGCAGACCCTTTCGCTTAAACGCTCCCTTCTCAACTAATAGGGGAAGGTCACTGGCCACCCCTTCATTGCTGTCAATAAGAAACCAAAGGGGTCTGGAAACAAAACATTTTCTTGCTTTGTGCTGCTGATCCCACTGACTCAAAGGGGCACCAAGCAAAGAGTGTGAGTCATCCTGGAGCTGCTAAAACCCTTTTTGAGAGTGTACAAATAATGGACATTTCTCCCTCTCTTTATGACCCAACAATTTACTTTTGTAGGTCTTTTCAGAATTCCTCTGCCTCAGTTAGGATGTTTCTCTTCTTGTTTACTGGAACACCAGTGTTCCTGCTGTAATGTTGCCCTTAATAGTCTTGTCAGACAGTCGCAAGCTGCTTGTCATAGTAGTCATATTTCACTGGGAACAGACTTTGCAAAGATGATCAGTGATCCAGAAAAGTGGATCGGGGTCAACATGATTTGGGTGATGAGTGTAAATCCCATCCTGAGCCTCCTCCAGCAGCAGGAGGGAAATCCACCTCAAATTCTCTGAGATTTAATAGTTGATGGAAGGTCCGTGTCCAGGGAGGGCTCCTGTTACAAGGTTTCACCGAGTTGTCTGTATTTTCTTTCAAAAAAAAATTGGGGACCTTGTTACAAAGCAATAATGAATGTTACTTCATGAATTTTGTCCTTAATGCTGATTGAGTGCAGGTTACAATGTGCCTCCAATATAACATTTCAATATGTCATTTCTTAAAGCAAGAAACTGATCAAACTTTACACTGATTTCCCTTAAATACTGTCTTCTCCATGCAGAGTATTTGTATTTCATAAAATATTTATTGAGAAAATAAATTCTGTGCTGTGATTAGGGGTGGCACGGTGGCTCAGTGGTTAGCACTGCTACCTCACAGTGCCAGGGACCCGGGTTCAGTTCCCAACTTGGGTTACTGTCTGTGTGGAGTTTGCACATTCTCCCCGTGTCTGTGTGGGTTTCCTCCGGGTGCTCCGGTTTCCTCCCATAGTCCAAAGATGTGCAGGTCAGGTGAATTGGCCATGCTAAATTGCCCATTGTGTTAGGTACGTTTGTCAGGAGTAAATGGGTCTGGGTGGTTGCTCTTCGGAGAGTCGATGTGGACTTGTTGGGCCGAAGGGCCTGTTTCCACACTGTAGGGAATCTAATCTAATCTTAAAAAAAATCAGAAATCTCACCAGGTAAATGTTTATTTGTTTTGCCCATAGCCATGTCAATGGTGATCTTCCACAGAATTTGGAATATTTTCTCCTTTTTGTATCAGAGGTTCATGCATTTATGCATAAGCAATTTAAACATCTCTGTGTTCAATAGGTCCTGTGGATGTATTTTGAAATTTTCAAAAAACACACACACACACACGCGATCATGGATCAGGGCAAACATAAAGCTTGTTACAAGGTTTGAAATGTTCTAAGGTATTTGCTTGTGCAAATCAGCCATGAAGGCTGATGTTCTAGCAGAGATTTGAAATCCATTGTTATAATTTGAATTTTCTTTAGGGCTTTCTGACACATGCATAGCCCAATGCATGAATAGAGTTTGTCTATAGATTATAGAATCCCCACAGTTGGAAGCAGGCCATTTGGCCAATCGAGCCCACACCGGCCCTCCAAAGAGCACCCCACACAAACCACCTCCCTTACCCTATCCCTCTAATCTTGTATTCCCTATGACTAATCCATATAGCCTGCACATCCCTGAACACTATGGACAATTTAGCATGACCAATCCACCTAACCTACACATCTTTGGATCGTGGGAGGAGACTGGAGTGTCTGGAGGAAACTCACATAGACATGGGGAGAATGTGCAAGCTCCATACAGATAGTTGCCCGAGGTTAGAATCGAATTCAGATCCTTGGCACTGTGAGGCAGCAGTGCTAACCGCTGAGCCACGATGCTACCCGGTAGCAGGATGACAGGAAAACATTATACCTGAGCGCTCTGTAGAAAGGGAAAGTGTTCCTTTGCATTTGTCTAGGAGAAATGAGTGAAGGCTGGGTCAGGCATAGGCTCAATTAGAATATGCCCCCATTCTTTGCTAACACTGGAAGGATGTATCTGTGAAAGATTTCCTTAATCCATTCCCCCTTATAGCAATGCCTTTAAACAGGCAATCTAAAAGTACTGTGGCTAGTGTACTCACTGACAGCCATCATGTTGTCATTATCTTGTCAACTCTGTCTTCTGCAAAATGTGGAAAAAAGACAAAATAACATATTTGTGAATTATAGAGCATAATAACAAAGTTATTTTAAAAATTTCCATTCACAATCCTCCATGAGTTTGCTGAAAACTATTAGCAATGATCATTGCCATATATTCTCATTTCTTAAAAGGAACAAAAGGAAGAAACTTTTTAAAAGCATGTGTAAATAGCCTCAAGAATATCAATGCATTATTTGGAAATAGTATCATTATGATTTTAAAGAAAGATGACCAAACTACTGGTTTATATTTTATGAAGTAAAATGATCGCACATGACTAAACCTATTGCTAAGGTGACTATTAGCCTGCAGTGCTGGGCAGGCTATTTCCTGACAGCAATCACCATTATACTTCTATAAAACACATAATAGCGAATGTAATCAGAAGGCAGCCACAGAACAGAGGGGAGAGGCCAAAGGGTAATGGAAGAAATGAAAGAGAGAACAATTACACTATGCTCCAGTTAGGATCGTGGAAGATGTCTCATTTTGTGTGGGAATTCCAATGTCAGACAGCTATAAATTAGTCACAGAATGCAAATCACGGCAAACTCTCCAGCCCTGGTGTTTTGCAGCTCTTACATGGTGTGTTGCAACATCTGCAAAGTGATTGTTGTAAAATTGTGCTCTTCTGAATATGAAGCTAATTGTATTCACAGAAATGCACCAGAGAATGTTTGTTAATGGGTGGGTTTTTTTTCTCATTGAATAAATAGAGGCTATTGAAATGCAGTGAAAAAGCTGTGGCTGTCTTCTCTGAAAGGATCATAACTCATCAGCACTGCATGCATTAGTTAGTTGCGATGGGAGTGATAAACCACCTGGAAAGTCATTTCACTGGCGTGATATTATTCTGTTTACTTTTTGGCTCCTGGCTTCTGACAGGCCCTTAAAAACATCTTTAACTGAATTCTGAATCACTGACCTTTAAGCACTCTATTTTACTTCTGATGCTGTTTGTGGGTGCAAAGTATCTGTAAGAAAAAGAGGATTTTTAAATATCCTTTTTACGATTTAAGAATTTAAACATCTCCAAATATTGACATTTACATTTCCTCACTGCATCAGGCTTGGTCTACATACTTCTTCCCACTTTATCTATTTTTCATTCTTTAGTGCTTTTTGTATATTTCTTATCCATGAGGTAATGGCCTGAGAAAATAAACAGAGGGGAAAAATTAGAGGAAAGAACATCTCTTTTTTTTAACAGCGGGCTTCTGATTTATGTAACAGCAATGAATACAAGTCTTAAGTAACTATATAGAACAGGAAACTTTACTATCAGTTAAATGCCCACTCACTGAGCTCTGAGACTGCACTGTTATCCGACAGGAAGGCTCTCTTCATGTCATTGCTGCTTGCGCACATTCCAAATGATTTACCAGATGGAAGACTTTTGCATCTACAGAATTTCAATGTTGGTAAACTCACTATTGTTGTCTGCTTGGCCCATTGACATGTGTTTCATTGCCACTGCTTTATTGATTGGCAACCTGTATCTTTGTCATTGTGTTGACTAAAATTTTGACTTTACAACTGCAGATCATTATCTGCCTGCCCAAAGGAAAGTCCAGTAAAATGAAACAGTTTGGAAATGAATGTACTGTGTATACTGGAGCTCCATGTTGATGTATATGAGTAGGACCAGTAAGTCTCCTTTGCAAGTTTCATGCTGGCTGCCTGAAATGGTTCTACTCTGGACTCTGAGTAAGAACACCTGGCTTCAAGCATTACTGAGCTGAAAATGTGTTGCTGGAAAAGCGCAGCAGGTCAGGCAGCATCCAAGGAACAGGAGAATCGATGTTTCGGGCATAAGCCCTTCTTCAGGAATGAGGAAAGTGTGTAGAGCAGGTTAGGATAAAAGGTAGGGAGGAAGGACTTGGGGGAGGGGCGTTGGAAATGCGATAGGTGAAAGGAGGTCAAGGTGAGGGTAATAGGCCAGAGTGGGGTGGGGGCGGAGAGGTCAGGAAGAAGATTGCAGGTTAGGAAGGCGGTGCTGAGTCCGAGACTCGAACCCAGCACCGCCTCCCTAACCTGCAATCATCTCCCTGACCTCTCCGCCCCCACCCCAGTCTGACTCATCACCCTCACCTTGACCTCTTTCCACCTATCACATTTCCGACGCCCCTCCCCCAAGTCCCTCCTCCCTACCTTTTATCTTAGCCTGCTGGACAAACTTTCCTCATTCCTGAAGAAGGGCTTATGCCCGAAACGTCGATTCTCCTGTTCCCTGGATGCTGCCTGACCTGCTGCGCTTTTCCAGCAACACATTT
>NC_057721.1:60099816-60137875 GCF_004010195.1 Chiloscyllium plagiosum | reverse complement strand
AGCTGTGGGAGTCGGTCGGTTTATAGTAAATGTCCGTGTTGATTCGGTCGCCCGAGATAGAAATGGAAAGGTCTAGGAAGGGGAGGGAGGAGTCTGAGACGGTCCAGGTGAATTTGAGGTCGGGGTGGAAGGTATTGGTAAAGTGGATGAACTGTTCAACCTCCTCGTGGGAGCATGAGGCAGCGCCAATATAGTCCATTTCCATCTCGGGCGCAGACTCCTCCCTCCCTTTCCTAGACCTTTCCATTTCTAGTGTTAGGTAAGGGGTAAATGTAGGGGTATGGGTGGGTTGCGCTTCGGCGGGGCGGTGTGGACTTGTTGGGCCGAAGGGCCTGTTTCCACACTGTAAGTAATCTATCTAAATTCTTTGAGGAAGTGACAAAGTTGATTGATAAGTGAAGGGCTATAGATGTCATACACATGGACTTCAGTAAGGCATTTGATAAGGCTCCCCATGGTAGGCTGATGGAGAAAGTGAAGTCGCATGGGGTCCAGGGTGTACCAGCCAGATAGATAGAGAACTGGCTGAGCAGCAGAAGACAGAAATTAGTGGTGGAAGGGAGTTTCTCAAAATGGAGAACTGTGACCAGTGGTGTTTTACAAGGATGTTGGGACTACTGTTGTTTGTGATATACGTAAATGATCTGGAGGAAGGTATAGGTGGTCTGATTAGCAAGTTTGCAGATGACACTAAGATTGATGGAGTAGCAGATAGTGAAGGGGACTGTCTGGGAATAGAGTAGAATATAGATAAATTGAAGAGTTGGGCAGATAAATGGCAGCTGGAGTTCAATCCAGGCAAATGCGAGGTGATGCATTTTGGAAGATCCAGTTCAAGAGTGAACTATACAGTAAATGGAAAAGCCCTGTGGAAAACTGATGTACAGAGAGATCTGGGTGTTCAGGTCCATTGTACCCTAAAGGTGGCAACGCAGGTCAATAGAGTGGTCAAGAAGGCATGTGGCATGCTTTCCTTCATTGGATGGGGTATTGAGTACAAGAGTTGGCAGGTCATGATACAGTTGTATAGGACTTTGGTTCAGCCACATTTGGAACACTGCAGACAGTTCTGGTCGTCATATTACCAAAAGGATGTGGATGCTTTGGAGAGGGTGCAGAGGAGTTTCACCAGGATGTAGGCTGGTATGGTGGGTGCTAGCTATGAAGAGAGGTTGAGTTAATGAGAATTATTTTCATTAGAAAGACGGAGGTTGAGGGGTGACCTGACTGAGTTCTACCAAATTGGGTGGCATGGTGGCTCAGTGGTTAGTACTGTTGCCTCTCAGCGTCAGGGACCTGAGTTCGATTCCAGCCTTGGCTGACTGTCTGTGTGGAGTTTGCATATTCTCCTTGTATCTGTGTGGGTTTCTTCTGGGTGAGGAGGAAGCAGAGCGAAACAGATCCTGAGAGAATAGGTGAAGGTTTAGAAAGAAGATCTGGATCGGCACAGGTTTGGAGTGCAGAAGGGCCTGTTCTTGTGTTATAATGTTCTTTGTAGGACAATAGTGATCACTATTCAGAACTAATCCACTATTTGTAACTTGCTCATCAACTCGGACAACAGGAAAAGTGCTAAATTAACGGTTAACTATTTTTAAGATCTCAAAATTTACATATTTTAAAATCTCAACTTTGGAGTTGCTGAACCACTAAGTGCATCACTTAGTGCTTTCAACCCTTATGGCAGCCAATGCTATAGATCTTAATCATTCATCCATGTTTCTCAGAAGAAAGCAAGTCATGGACATCTACATCCTAAAGCGATAAAACCTCCATCTATTTAAAACAGTTTGCATACATCTCTGGTCCTCAGACCTTACTTTCTGTTGTTATTTTTACTTATAATCTAGTGCCAACACTTCCCATTGTAAATTAGCACATAAAAATCTCCTACTCAATTTTACATTGTCAACGTCTATGTATAGTCATAAACACTCTGGTCGCTAAGTGACTCTGTGGAATAACTCTTGGAAGAATTTCTTCTCAGTTTGGCTTCTTGCTCTATGCAGGCATATTCTAAACTCCTGTTTCTCTTAGTCTTTTTTTTATTTGTTACGAGTATTCACTTTGCTGCTGCCTTTCATCTTCTTAATTCCAGACTTTCAGCCTTTGTTTTTCAGGCATTTGGGCGGCCTAGTCAGCAGTCATTGATGGTGGAAGGACAAAGGCAAGAGGGGAGGAATTCAACTCAGGTCGTAGGCCAAGACAGACAGTGTCCTGTGACAGACAATGCACAGTGCTCTTTGACACCAACTGACAATTACAAGGCATCTTTAAATATTCCAAGATATTGGAATATTTGTCGGGCAATCAGAGAAAAACTGGAACCAAGCCAAAGAAGTAGGTATCAGCTTTTACTATAAAGGGATTAAAGTATAAAATCAGAGAAATCTTGTTTCAATTTTTAAAAAAAGTCAAGCAAGATCACAACTGAAGTACTAGGTACAGTTTTTGTCTCCTTGCTTCATAAAGAATGTACTTACTTCCAGAGGAAGTGCAAGTACAGTTCACTAGTCTGATTCCTGAAATTAAGGAATTGACCTATGAGGAGAGATTGAGTAGACTAAGCCTATACTCCCTGGAGGTAAGAAGAGTGAGAGGTGATCTCAGTGAAACACAACATTCTTAAGGGGTTTGACAGGGCATACATATGTTGGGATAAAAATCCTTTGACTGGAGTATCTAGGATCAGAATGAGGCATTGTCTATCTAGGATTGAGATGAGAAGAAACTTGTTTATTCAGAGGCTTTTGACTCTTTAGAGTTCTTTAGCCCAGTGACATGCAGTTGCTCAGTCATTGAGTATGTCCAATAATGGCATTGATAGATTTTTGAATGTTTACCCAGGATAGTGCAAGAGGGAAGATTTGGGGTAGAAGATCAGGAATTATATTACTGAATGGGAGGAACAGGTTCAAGGGGCTGAATGACCATCTCGCTCTCCCATTTCTTTTGTATGCAGACATATAACCCATTGACTGAACCTTTGGCAAAGTGCTAGATTACATCTCAATGGAGGATAGAGATATGAAAGAGAGAACAAAGGAATTTTATATTCAGCTGAAGCCTTGGCTACTATTGGAGGAGTGAAAGAAATGTGAAGTGTATGGGAGGCCTTTGTTGAAGAAATTGAGACTTCTCAGAAGGTTACATTTTTACTATATAAATCTGCGACTGCCACGAGCCAAGTATCATTTCATTAAACACATCCTCAACTGTACTCATCTTTCATCCTCAGTGCCCTGACTCACTCCAGAGCACAAAATATTTTTTTCAACGGCTATTCTTGAAGTTTACTCAAGGGCTACTTGATAATTTTCAGGACTTTTTTTGGTTTTCAAAGTCCCCTTCTCATTATCACCAGTCAGCTTTTATACAATGTGATCATGTAGAAACAATAGTATTTGTATTTGTGGTGGCATACAGTATTTGGACTGACAGAAACAGAATGAGAAGAATTTATCAATGCCCTGAGACCTTATGAATTCTTCATTGAACTTAGAATCAGAACACACAGGGAAATATTTGATTTATTAAACAAAACAGTGTTTAAATTGACACAAGAAAACAAACATGAGTTAGCAACAATATTTTCCACAAAATAATTGATATACACTTCTGCATACAAAAGTTCATCACTTTAAACACACATTTCACAGACTTGTGGGCCCACCATTAATGTATTTCTATGATATATGCACAAATATAGATTTTAATCAAATAATTATAAAAATTGTTACTTCAACTCAGATCTCAACCTTAGATTTACAATTTAACAATTTAGCAATTAGTACTGTTTATTGCAACAGTTTTCACATATAGTAGCATCTGAACAGATGCTGCCTTAAGCTAGAGATTCCATATTCAATGAAAGAAGATTATGAGCTCAGTTATTTCAGATTTGCCTAGCTCCTATTTGTTGGCAGGTTAAAACTCATCTGTCTCTTGGGTCAGAATGGTAGCTCAGTGGTTAGCATTACTACCTCACTGTACCAGAGACCCGGGTTTGATTCCAGCCTCGGGTGATTGTCTGTGTGGAATTTGCACATTTTTCCTGTGTCTGCATGGATTTCCTCCAGGTGCTCCAGTTTCCTCCCAGATGTGCAGGTTAGGTGGAGTGGCCATAGTGAAATTGTTCATAGTGTTCAGGAATGTGTGTACGAGGGGGATTCACCATGTGAAATGCAGGTTGTGTGGATAGGACAGCCATCTGGGTGGGATTCTCGGTGAGCTGAATGGGGTGCTTCTGCACTGTAGGGGCTCTATGATTCTTTGTAGCCTTCCTCTCATCTCCTTGCAATTTCCTTTTGACCAAACTATCTCACCAGTCCTCCACCATTGCAGTCTCCTTCTGTCAGCCTTTACAATTGCTCCCTTTCCTCATTCTGCCCACCTCCTTGCAGACTTTCCCTTTTTACTGACTCCCTCACAACCTCTTTGCAACATCCTCTCTCCTCGTTATGCTTGCTTCACTCTCCCTCAACCCTCCTGCAGCCTCTTTCATCTCTCCCTTCTTATAGCAGATGGTCCTCTGTCCCCACCCCAAGATCTAGGAAATGGAACTCCAGATACGTGGCTCTCCAACTTTGGCACACTCTGGCTTTGACCCATTACTCCTTGGCTCTCTCTGAAGAAAAGCTTCCATCTTACTGATCATTCATTTGCTCTTGTTCCTTCTTTCCATCTTACACATTTTGCCTACTGCTCCCTCCAAACACAGGCTGTCTCTCTTCTCACCTCTGTCCTGAAAGTTCTGTACGTGCCCACAAAGAAAACATCCTTTCTACATCATTCAGTACGTTATACACTTCAATCAAGTACTTACTATGATCTGAGGTTCCCCCTGTTTCAAGAAGACCACTATTATCCTGGTGCCAATGAAAAATCAGACAACTTGCCTTAATGATTGCTGCCTAGTGGCTCTGACATCCATTATTATGAAGTGTTTTGAGAGAATGGTAATGGCACACATCAAGTCCAGCCTCCCAGATTGCCTTGATCCACTACAATTCTCCTACTATCATATACATCCATCGTAGGTGCCATCTCCCTTGACCTGCACTCATTCCTGGAACATCTGGATAACAAGGACACCTATGTCAGACTCATATTTATTGACTTGAGCCCAGCCTTCAACAGAATAATTCTAGCAAAATTCATCTCCAAACTCCGAGATGCAGGACGCTGCCCCTTTCCCACAACTGGATCCTTGACTTCCTGACCCACAGACCACAATCAGTAAGGATAGGTGACAATACCTCCTCTACAATAATCCTCAATACCAGTGCCCACAAAACTACATATTCAGCCTCTTACTTTACTCCTTATACACTCACAACTGTGCAGCCAAATTCAGCTTTAACTCCTTTTACAAATTTGTTGATGACATCACTGCAGTGGGTCAGATCTCAAACAACAAGACAGACTAAAGGAAAGAGATAGACAACTTAGTGGAATGGTGTAAAAACAACAATCTCTCCTCACAAAATGAAGGAACTGGTCATCGACTTCAGGAAGTAGAGAGGAAGGCAGACTCCTGTCCTTATCAGTGATGCTGAGGTGGAGCTGGTGGAGATCTTCAAGCTCCTAAAAGTAAATATCATCAACGGTCTATCCGGGTCTATCCATGTCAACACTACCATTCAAGAAAGCCAATGCCACTACTTCCACAGAAGTTTAAGGAAATTTGGCATGTCTACAATGACATTACCAACTTCTAGAGAAGCACCATAGAAAGCATCCTATCTAGATGCAGCACAGCTTGGTATGGCAAGACTACAAGAAACTACATAAAGTTGCAAATGCAGCTCAGGCCATCACAAAAAACAAACAGCCTTCCTTTTATTAACTCCATCTACACTTCCCACTGCCTTAGGAAAGCAGCCAACATCATCAAAGACCCCTGTCACCCTGTGCTACGCTCTTTTCTGCCCTCTTCCATCAGGCAGAAGCTACAAAAGTTCAAAAATACATACCAACAGATTTAAGAACAACTTCTTCCCTGCAATTATCAGAATTATGAATAGATCTCTCATATATTAGAGTTTACCTTTCTCTGCACCTTATTAGTAGCTGTAGCACTATATTCTGTATTCTATTGTATTACCTTTATGTAACAATATAATATCTGATTTGCCTGGTTAGCACACAATACAATGCTTTTCACTGTATATACGTACATGTGACAATACTAAATCAAATCAAATTAAATAAAATCAAATCACCCCTCAGTTCTTGAAATGCCACTGGAAGCAAGTCCTGCTTGTCCAACCTTTCCTCATAAGATGATTCACTCTTCCATGTATCAGCTAGTAAACATCCTCAGAACTGACTCCACTAAATTTACATCCTTCCTTAAAGAAGGATATCAAGACTTCATACAGTATTCAAAATGTGGTCTCACTAATGTCCTGTATAATTGAAGCATAAAATGTTTGCTTCTAAGATAATTTTTTCTTGTAATAAAGAATCACATTCTATTCAGCTTTTTGATTGCATGCTCTCTCTATATTGCAACACCTATTCTCTCCCTTGTTCAAGAAAGGGAATAGTGATAATCCTGGGAATTACAGACCAGTCAGTCTTACATCAGTGGTGGGCAAATTATTGGAGAGGATTCCAAGAGACAGGATTTATGATTATTTGGAAAAGCATAGTTTGAATAGAGATAGTCAGCTTGGCTGTGCGAGGACAGGTCATGCATCACAAACATTATTTAATTCTTTGAGAATATGACAATACACATTGATGAAGGTAGAGCCGTGGATGTGGTGTACATGGGTTTTAGTAAGGTATTTGATAAGGTTCCCCATGGTAGGCTCATTTGGAAAGTAAAGAAGCATGGGATACAGAAAAATTTGGCTGTCTGGATACAGAATTGGCTGGCTCATAGAAGACAGAGAGTGGGAGTAGATGGAAAGTATCCATCTCGGAGCTCAGTGACCAGTGGCATTCCACAGGGATCTGTTCTGGGACCTCTGCTCTTTGTGATTTTTATAAATGACTTGGATGAGAAAGTGGAAGGGTGGGTTAATAAGTTTACTGGTGACATGAAGTTTGGTGGACTTGTGGATAGTGTGGAAGGCTGTTGGTAGGTTGCAACGGGACATTGACAGGGTGCAGATCTGGGCTGAGAAATGGCAGATGGAGTACAACCTGGTAAAGTGTGAAGTGATTCAGTTTGGAAGGTACAATTTGAATGCAGATTACAGGATTAAAGGCAGTGCGGATGAACAGAGTGATTTTTGGGTTCACATCCATTGATCCCTCAAAGTTGCCACCAAAGTTAAAAGGTTGTTAAGAAGACATATGATGTGCTGGCTTTCATTAGTGGGGGATTAAGTTTAAGAGCCGTGAGGTTATGCTGCAGCTCTATAAAACCCTGGTGAGACCTAAAATATTGCGTTTAGTTCTGGCCACCTCATTATAGGAATGATGTGGAAGATTTCGAGAGGGTGCAGAGGAGATTTACCAGGATGCTGCCTGGACTGGAGG
The DNA here is from genome assembly GCF_004010195.1 of Chiloscyllium plagiosum. Lineage (NCBI taxonomy): Eukaryota > Metazoa > Chordata > Chondrichthyes > Orectolobiformes > Hemiscylliidae > Chiloscyllium > Chiloscyllium plagiosum. The sequence goes on along the minus strand of NC_057721.1, from coordinate 60,130,381 downwards.
GCATGTCTTATGAAGAAAGGTTGAGGATGCTTGGGCTTTCCTCACTAGAGTGAAGAAGGCTGAAAGGTGACTTGATAGAGATGTACAAGATGATGTGAGGCATACATAGACTGGATAGCCAGAGACTTTTTCCCAGGGCAGAAATGGCTATCCTGAGGCAGCATAATTTTAAGCTGATTAGAGGAAGGTTTAGAGGAGATGTCAGAGGTAAGTTCTTTACACAGAGAGTGGTGGGTGTGTGGAATGCACTGCCAGTGGTGGTCGTAGAGTCATATACATTAGGGACATTTAAGTGACTCTTAGATAGGCACATGGATGATAGCACAACGAAGGATATGTGGGTTTGTTTGATCTTAGAGTAAGATGAAAGGTCAGCACAACGTCAAGGGCTGAAGGGCTTGTACTATGCTGCACTGTTCTATGTTCTATACTTTAATTCCCTCTGCACCGCTGAGTTCTGCAGTCATCTATACTGAAACAATACTTTGCTTTATTATTCTTCCTGCCAAAGTGAAACTATCACATTTTCCCAGATTACACTCCATCTGCCAGGTTTTTGCCTACTCACTAATTCTAACTGTATACTTCAGTAATTTCTTTATGTCTCCTTCACATTATATTTAACTACCTATTTTGGTGCTGCCTGCAAATTAATCCACTATGCCTTAGTTCCCCTTAGCTTGGTCACAACATGAAAAATATTATAATCTTTTTAAATAGCTACAGTTATTGGAGCATGGAGCTAGAAATTTAAACCATTTCCATGACAAGTTACTTCAGTACAGAACTTCATTTTCTTGGAGCTGTGAATGTAGTTTTTACTAGGAGTAGGAAGATGGTGTTAAAATATCTTAACTCCCAGTTCATATAGCCAGTTTTTTTTCTCATTGAAGATTAATTACCAACTGTCAGTTTCTTTGATAGGTATATCATACTTGCAATAATATTTGATCCCTGTCCCTACCCATTTTGCTGTGATATATGTTAGGCATCCTGATTGTAGTCATCACTGAACATAAGAACATGAGGAATAGAATCTGCAGTGGATAAATTTACCTTTTCAACCTGCTTCTGCCACTCAGCAAAGAAAAGCTGAGCTTTTATCTCAACATCACCTTCCCAAGCCCTCCCCATATTCCTTGAAGGAGAATTCTCAGGGTTTGCAAGATTTTGCATGTAATAATTTTAGTCTTTATTGCTCAACACATTATTGCATCACAGTGGCCCTATGTTCTCGACTCCCTAAACAGGAGAATCATTTTCTCCACAATTACCTTGTCAAACCATGAAAGATGTTATATTTGTTAGGTAGATTGCCTCTTATACTCATAAAACTCAGGAGATATTGGGCAATCCACTCATTATGATCCCAAGTCATACTAACATCTGCCTCAGGAGATTATATTTTGTTTTTATTTTGGTTTTAACAAGATGATTTTTCACTGAAATGTGGACATGCAATGCTGCAATTTCGGTTTTAAAAATGAAACAGAAATTTATTATGCAAAAGAAATGAAGATGAAATAGAATAAGTCAATTTATTTACATGTAACACAATTTGAAATATTTCAAAATGCACAGTAAAATACAATCCCACCTATCCCAACACTATCACATGATAGTAATTAAATAACAGAAAGAATATGTTTCTCGATCACAACCATAAATTTGACAACTTTTTTTAAAATTCCTGATCTTGAGAGTTTGCTAACTTCTTCCTTGATTTGTCATTCAACTAATTTTTGACTTTCTCAGCTTCAAATTACTACATTAGGGCTCCTACCAAACAGTTCTGGTCTGCAATCCTAAAACCCTTAGATTGAGGTAATCTACCTTTTCACTGTTCTATACTGATACCTTTCTCCAGGAGAAACATTTTTCTTTCATCTAATTTCTACTAATCTTCTGCAAATTGAAATCAAAAGCTTTTCAACCTCTGGGTTTTTCACATCAGCCAAATAAAAAACATGCCTCTAAATACAAAGCAAGCCAATCATTGTCAATATTTGATCTATCCAATCATAAAACTCCTAAAACATAAACAAATAATATTATTACTCCAGGAATCTCTCACACCTTGTTTTTAAAAGCCCAGCTACCAAAATACTGATAAGATAATCATTAAACCCCTTTGTATACATAGACTAAAACACATATACCATTAGTTCAAAATCCAAACTCTAAAGTAAATGATATTGAGATATATTTTCCTTACATTACACTCCTTACAAGATAATGCCACTACTAGACCTGAGGTGAATTCAAACCTCCTATGAGAGCTGGACTAAATGATGATTTGGGATTTTCCTCCCAGATCAGGAGCATAGATTGAAAAGAAATCCAATCTCTACAATCCTGGCATTTAAAAAAAATAGTTGCCTGCATTTCATATTTTTGGTCTAGGATGCAGACTGGATTAGGATTCAGGTGAGCTGGCATTGGAAAACACCTTAATAGACTACCACAGCAAGCTGAATGGAGACAATTGTAGGCAAAGTTCAAAAAGTTGAAACAGAAAACATTCCTCCTGCTCCTAACCCCTCAATGTTAACCAATGCCTTCTGTTGGCCATCATAACCTTTATGTTCCCATAAACCCATCTCTCATAGCCCCTAAGCCAATCTATACCCATCTACCCATTCCCAATGGGTCCTCATACTCATTATGTCATGTTCATCTGTCCAATCCCAATGGTCCCTCATACCTCCATGCCCTGCAGTCACATTCCACGAGTCTTACTACATCCTGTGCCATGCTACACTCATCTCAATTGACTCCTCATTGGCCATATGCTCCCAATAATTCTAGGTCCCTTTGAGGCCCAATGCTAACTCAGTGCCAACCATCATCCTTTACCCTTCCCTCTCCATGTCAACTCACCTCCCATCCACCATGGGCATTAAGGAGCAAGCATCATGACAGAACATAAAGTCACTAGTCTATTGTTGTTGTCACTATTAAAAAGAACTCTCATTGCAATTCAATCAAAGTGCACAAATAAGTCCTTATGAGAGAAAAAAATCACAGAAGAGCTCAATGATTTATATAAACAATCATTTCACTTGTAGTTGCTACATTATGTCAATAAACAACTCATTCAAGTACTTGTAAAGCTTATGTCAATACACTTTTCCATTCAATAAGCAGGTGGGGTTACCCATCAGTAGGCACTCCATCGTGAAGATGATGATTTGGCAAAACAGTCAGACAACACATGTTCTATGATGATTTATGTCATACAATTCCTACAGTGTGGATACAGGCCATTCAGCCCATTGAGACCACACAATCCCCTGAAGAGCATCCCACCCAAACCCACCTCAGTACCCTATAAACCTGCATTTTCCACAGCTTATCTTTCTAGCCTGTACATCTGTTGACTGTGGGAGGAAACCAGAGCACCTGGAGGAAATGCACACAGACACAGGGAAAGTGTGCAGACTCCATTCAGACATGCCCCCGAGGGTGGGATCAAACCCGGGTCCTTGGTGTTGCGAGGCAGCAGTGCTAACCACTGAGCTATCATGCCACTCTATTTAGTCACTTTCAAATACATAGCAGTGCTTCTTTTTGAAATGCATTTTTCTTTTGGGCAGTTTATTGGAAAATTTGCAGGTTCAAATGTGTTCATGCATTTTTTACACACAAACATATCTTTTCACACTTCCAAAGGTTGACTTACCTTTCCCAAAGAGTACCTTATATCTGCCAAAAATGACCCAGGACCAGATCTAATGGGGTATCTTACCCCTCCAAAAATGGAGAAATATAAAACATTCATCCCATGCTCTCCTACACACTCCCAATGCCCCACTAATGCCAACTTATACAATTCTAATTGCCATATGCCTAAACTGATGATATTTTCTAGCACTAATTTTAACTTGGTGCCTATTTCTCCCTTCACCCACTATTCCAATACATTGAATATCTTAGATGAATGCAACTGCAATAATTGTCAAGAAGCTCAACACCATCTGAGATGAAGCAGCCTGCTTGCTTGGCACTCCACCAAACACTTTCACATTCACTCTCTCCACCACTGACACAGAATGGCACCAGTGTGTACCATCTGTGAGATGCTCTGCCACAACTCACTCAGGCATCTTCAACCACACTTTCCAAACTCTCAAACTCATGCCATCTGGAAGGTCAAGGACAGCAGGTACTTGCGAACTCTACCACCTGAAAATTTCCTTCAACATTCACCATCCTGACTTAGAACTATAATCGCCATTGCTTCAGAGTTACTGGGTCAAAATCCTAGAACTCCCTCCCTAACACTATGGGGTGTACTTACGCTATATGGATGGCAGCAGTTCAAGAAGACAGACCACCAACTTTTCAAAGGCAATTCATGAAAGGTGGTAAGTACTGGCATTTGCCAATACCCCAACAACAAATTTAGAAATCTACAATACCCATATACAGAGTAGAAAAAATGTAGTTATATTCCTTAAATTTCTGTGTCATGGACTATTGAGAAAAAAAAACATTATAATCATAAATCAAATTATTTCACAGGTCATGGAAGGGAATAAGAAGGATTTGTGGTGCAGAAACAAGCTTCCAATGTAGTTGGGAGGGTACTAATCAGCCCCAACATGCTTTGTTTGGCGTGTATGAAGCAAGGGGGAAGGAACTGGTGGGACTGCACATCTTCAGGTCAGCGTCATGTAATCTGAACACAAACTTCACTCTTGTGTTTCTCCACCACTTGACTGTGTGAATGCTGGGTCTAACAGAAGGTTTGAAGCTTTATAAGGTTGAAACAAAATACATGAAGAACCTTGATAAACAGTACTTCAGTTACCGAGATGACATAATTGTGGACTAATAGTTGGGGGTCACAGTAGTCCCTGCTCTTGCTTGGTAGGACCTGAAGGATCAAGCTTCCAACAGTTGTATTTTTGAGCAGCTTGTGAGCAGATTCTTCCCTGGAACTTGTTTCCAAAGCTGGCAGCAGGAAGTTGTGAAGTTGAATGATAATTTGTTCAGTGTTGACATGGATATAAATAAAAGACCCCTAGTGTCAGTGTATGTGTGGGCCCACATGGAACATTTAATGTACAATCTTACCTGTCTTTCATGCCTCCTGTGGTCTTTGTTCGCCATCTTGCAAACTACAGCTAGTCTCCTTCCTACTAGGAATATCCACACATGAGAAGTAGTGAGCTCTCTCACAACTGAAGCTATATAAAGTTTGACTGCCAAAAATTTCAGCACAGCTTTAAGTAGCTACCAAGGAAGCTCCAACATGTTTCAATTATTTGCTTTGTGCCTGAAGACAAAAATGGGACCGAGGTACAGTATCACCCATTAGATGACAAGAACCATACCGAAAGAAGCCCGCTTCCCAAACAGGGCGTTAAAGAAGCACACAGCTGGTCACAACCTGTAGCTATCTCTCCTCTGAAATGTTGTGATGCTTCCTTTTTAAATGAAATTGGAGGCAAGAATAACTACTGCACATGATGTATACACAGGGCTCTCTGCATGTAGGCTTACAGCTGATCTTAAAATGTACCTCATTCTTAGGCTATTATTGGGTGCTGTCCAAAATGGTCCAATCATTAACCTGTGCTCACTCATGACTTCCCAATGCTTGGAGTCATTTGATGATTTGCCCTGTTCACATTTCATTTGCATAATTCATTGCAACGTGAGTTATGGAGATGTTTGTGAAGCAGTTAATTTTCATAATGAAGAGACTGTAGGCCTTTTCTGGCTGGCTGAACAAGCATAGGTCAATTTTACATTTTGTGAATTACCTTGAGAAACTGTAAAAAGTAAAAAAAAAAGGCTTGGATTGATGTAGAACGTCTCTTAACCAGATGGTGTCCCAAAACAGTTTACAACCAGTAAAATACTTTTGAAGTGTAATTAATATTGCAGTGTGGGAAACATGGATGTCAATTACTGTAGTTGGTCCATTCTGAAGATAATTCAAAGCGAATTGAAATTAAGTGCATTTTGTAGATTGACAACTGACTTATAGTTTGTAAAATAAACCATCATAAAATGACTTGGAGTGATGTTCCCTCTTTCACACTTACACTGTCATACATCAGTCAACAACTTTCGCCATCAAATATTGCAAACTAATTCAGAGTAAGGCAAGAGCAAATTAGAACCAAAACCTTGAAAACACATCAAATGTGAGGGAATGGATGAAGTACATCGATGGACAAGGGACATGGAACATTTGAAAATAACTGACCCTGAACGTTAGTGTGCTGCAAATTCATGTGTTTTATAAATCCTTAGAGTACGATGACAAAAATATTACATGACAGGAATTAGTTAGCATAACAGGAAGTGCACACAGTTTAAGATGAAATGGATATATTTCCAACCTGTTGACATGCTACAGTGCATATTGTTAGGGTATGTTGACTGTAAATAGTGCTAATAATGAGTGAGCAATTGAGACAGAGTTATGTACATTTTAAGTGGGCGGTAAAATTACAGTATTGGCTTTATCCACACATTGCTTCCATTACATTATAAATCCTTGCAACAATTTCCAATCACTGTAATAATATTGAATGATTTATGCTAAAAAAAATGCTAAAAAATGATGCATTACCTAAAAGATGACAATTCCAAATATTGTTTAACACCAAAGTAATATATGCCAATAATTGGTACAGTTACTAATTGTGAATTCTTACCTCCTCTTGAGTTATGCTACACGTTCATTGATACATATTGTGGTTTTCCATGTTAGTCTGCATAATATAGACCACAAATACTCAGATTTTTTGTGGAGGCAGACGTCTTGAAGTTTATTAATAAATTGTGTGACAATAATATCAAAATTACATATGTAGTCTGGGTTCAGCACATGCATGTGATATTGTACATTGAGTTCTGTGCATACTCATGACGATGTATGTGATATACTCGTGAGACAATGGTGACTATACCTTTACATCCCATGCAAGAACAAAAATCCACTTATCTGAGAACAAGGCCTAATTTATTTTCTGTGGTATAGTTGGTGAGTATGTAGTGTATTACAATAGCGCTTCCATACTGTTCTAAGTATTTGAATGGCAAGTTTCTTAAAGAGCAGTCAGTGTAAAGAAACTTTCAGCGAAACGCATAGAACAATTCAGATAGCAACCTCCTGACTTTCATGTTCAATGGCCATCGAAGGTTTTTGGTCAATTTACCTTATCATTTTAGTGAGAACTTGCCATTATTTTTATCATTATACATAAGTCATTATAATGAAAGTGCAGTGGAATGTTGCAAACTTTTAACAAACGCATATCCTTTGACTGTTTTTACATCCTAATGTGATTATTTTTTAGGACTGTTCACCATTTAGAATGCTTCCTGAGTCCCCTTTGACATTTCACTGTTTTGCCTGGGTTATTACATGGATTCCTTTCTAGAAACAAGACTAAAATTCTCTGAAAAGACAAACCCACCTTTAATCCATAAATTATTACTTTTTGAAGAGACATGTGGGGCCTGAAGTTCTTATTTCAGATATGAGGGCTGACAAAGAATTTAACCAACATCTGTTTCATTAATAATTTATTCTCATCAGGATTTCTCATTTGAAAAAAAAATGTCAGATTGATTGAAATATTAATACATGTTGTACATTGTAATGTCTGGTATACTGCTCATTGTATTAAAAGATGGGAAATTCATTTTAACATCAGCCGTATAGAGCATGATGGATAAAGTGTTCTTGTAATATGTGCTTCCGTGAAAGTAGAACGTGTCATTTGCCGTGTGTCTAAGGCACCAGTATAGATGGTTGCTTCTTTCGAACAGACATGCTTTATTCATTAATTTAAACATTTTGCATTTTTCTTGTCATTTTCAATTCCATCAAAAAAAATAAACTACTGCAGTTGCATTGACAAATGTAAAATAAAACTGTGTTACTTTTAGCTTAAAATATATATTCTCCATTGTTAGTTTCCTGGCATCAAATTCTGTAATAGACAGGTTGCTCCCATATATTGCATGTCTCAGACAGAGTTTCTAGCACACATTTAGACCAGATCTTTGAACCAAAAACATAGTAAATTCTACAAGGGGAATTAATTGGTGTAGTGGTATCTATACTCTGAATTATTAAGCTGTTTGATGCATCTAATGACATCAGATGGTTGCCACCATGAGTTACACAGAACAAGTACAGGTACAGAGCCATTGAATTAAAAAAAAACATTGAATTGAAAAATATGAGTAACAAAGTTCTTCTTAGGATTAGCTCTGACACACATTGATGGACAAGTCGCTGATTTTATTCTCAAGCAAGTAGGAGACACGGCTCATTGACTTAGTACTACCCGACACTCACTTCAAGTTGTGGATATTACATCCAGATTGGCAAAGGAATGTAATGCATAGCCAAATTACATAACAAATAATCAGACAGGCTGAAAAGTTCGTCTGTGTACTGAGTAAGGCAATAGATCACATTGAACAAAGTTATAGATGTCACAACACATGTCTAAATTTTCCATGCAGCCAATCTATGGGCAGTCAATGGACCATGGCTGTTGTAACCTCTCACATAAAAAGACAAACTCATTTTAAAGGATCATGTTGAATTGTCTGTTAGTGAAAGAACTCAGTTGTAATTAAACACCTTGTTAAAAGTCAGTGAGTGAATAAAGGAACATCCGGGTGAAGAATAGGAATTTGGTCCACCAATTAATAGGCAAGAGTGCATACAGGAAATGATGAGCAACTTACAGCAGCATCAATTAAACATGATATGTGCCCACTTGAGTCTCAAGTAAATAATGAAAGATTTATATTTCAGTCTGTTATCCCATAGACATTGTTTGCTTGATTAACACGTCATTCTATTCACCACTGACAACATTAAGGAAATTCATGTAAAATGTATTAAATCTTCCATCGAGGAAGGGCTGATTGCCTATTGTTAATGACCTGTGTATTTATTGGAGCATTCTACTTTTCAAATGCATATACCTGCTCCTAATCAGTTAGCTGATGCAATTGCTGCATATTTTCTATTTAGGGGTGGTCATAGTCAGACAAAAAAAAAATCAGTGATAATAAGTTTATTTTGTAATTATTGGTGTCCTTTGATTATATTTGAAAACCAATGAGCTTGAAATTTGCAATTACTGAATTAATATTATTTTTATGTCGTCATTCTCTGCTTGCAGCTGAGAATTAGAATTACAACCTAACAAAAACATACCAATTAGAATTTACTGTCATTACACTCAGTGGTTCCACTCATTTTGTGCTGGAAGCAAAGAGGTGACCAGATCAAGTCTCTTGCTCCTGCCAGGGCCTGCAGCAATTGTGCACGAGGTCTTAGTAAAACAGTTCTAAATATACACAGCACTGCCGGCTATCAATAAAAGATGCACATTAACTCTGCAGGTTTTCTACTAAGTCTCACAAATGATGCTTAATGTGAGTTTGTCAGGTTTACAAATGTTACTAAACTGAAAAGAAAATTGCGAACTGATGAGCAGCCAGAGAACTACAGAATGAAATAGACAAAATTTGGAAGTGATGGAACTATCACAGATGAATGCAACATGGAAAATTTGACATTGCATACTGGAAGGAAAATGGTGATGTACAGTATAAGTGATGTCAACCTTGCTATGAGAAAGACTAAGAAATCCCTTCATGAGAACTCAAGAATTAGGAGGAGGAGTAGACCATTTCATCTTGTCCTACTCCACCAGTTGATGACATTTTGTCTGGTCTGATTTTCCTACTTTCCTGTCTGCTACCACCGTTACTATCCTTGATTCTCTTGTTCATTAAAATGTTGTCTAACTCAGCCTTGAATATTTATAGTGATCAACCTCCTATGGTCTCTGGGGAAGAGAATTCCACAGATAATAATGAACCCCTTCCACAAAAAATTCCCAATTTTTAAACACCATTCCTTATTTCTAGATTGACTCCAAAGTGGCAAATTGTATTCACATGTCAAGTTCTCAGAATGACAGAATTGTTATGGTGAAGAAGGATGCAATTTGATCCATCAAATTGGTTCTTCAAATGAGTATCATTACCCAGAGACAGTCTTCTGCTTTTCCTCCATATCATTGTACACAATTTCTCTCTAAAAAGCCATCTGATGTGCTCTCTAATGACTAAGTTGAACCTGTCTCCACCACATTTCCAGACAATTCATTCCACATCTTAACTACTCATTGTGTAAAATGTTTTTTTTCTCCCTTCACTCTTAATTCTTTACTTTAAATCCATGCTCTCTCATTATTGTTCGTTTTACAAGCGGACATAATTTGTTGCTTATTAACAACTGGTTAAACTGACATGAAAGACATTATTACCATGACAGACATTATTACCATGACTACAAAGAGGGCTTGGATTGAGCATTTTACCCTCTGAGATCCTAAACTGTTCTCCCAAAAGTTCACAAGCCATCATCATAGTAGGTGTTGCTTGTGGAACTCTTTGTAATTAATCCTTTTTAGATGCTTTGAGGCACATTAACATCAGTGATTAGATTTCCAAAGGTATATGAGGTTTCGAGATGCAGTTTGAGGTTGGAAATATCTCAATTAAAAATCCAATTTTAGGTTAGTTGATGATCTCCTCTGACAACACTCTCTATGAATTAAATAATGGATTATTTTCTACCGCATATAAATATTTCTAAGAAGCTATGCAAAATCCACAGTCAAAGGAATGGTCACCTGACTTTTCCATATACAAGGCAGATATTGATAAAGGGAAGACTTTGAAAACGTTTTTTTTATGAAACCATAACAATGATTTAAATAACTAATAGCAAGCTAGAAGCTTAGCCAAGTAACAGAAAATCAGGGAAGGGGTGAAACATAAGTCATACATTGTTATTACAGGGATTGAAAATTGTTGCAAGGATTTATAATGTTATGGAAGCACGGTATGGATAAATTCATTATGAATCATGTTGAATTTCATGTTTTTGGGTCACAAAATTATTCTTTTATGTGGATATGTAATTGGATGGCTGAGCTTAAAGTTAAGACCACTAAAAGAATTTTGGAACAAAAATGAACTTTGGTTGTTTGGCTTTCTGACATTCACATTATTCATCTCTGGCAGCTTTGAAAACAAAAATCAGTATTCAATTTTTTTTTGGTAATTACTCAGTCATCTTTGGTAATTTTCACTGTTTTGCTTCAATTACCTTTATTGATAAATTATTATCTTAACCGAGCGATATATAACACTTTAAAGAGTAATGTACTTGATGTTTAACCCGACTGATATGTGATTGATATCAGACTTATCTATGTATGGATGGACATATCACTTAAAATTTTTTCTAATAATGAAAAGACAAGGAAGATGAAGTCCATGAGGCACGTTTTTTCCAAGAAATCTTTGCTGTGAGAACATAAGTGGAATTCATTTAACAGCGCAACAGTGGTCACAGATAAAGTATTAAAAGAAGATTAGAGTAAGTTTACATACGTAGAAAGAATTGGAAAATTGAATATTTTTCAAATCAAGGAAACTATTGTTACACTCTTCTTAGAGACTGATACTTTCCAAAAAGATATTTGAATTTCCAATAACTAGATCAAAGGATCACACAACCAAATTTCATGTTTTAATACTTTTAGTGGAATAACAAACTAAAATCAACATTAACTAAACATTAATTAGTAGGCAACTAATACACTAAACCATAGATTTATTATCCTCCTTTACATGACTGAAAAACTCACACCGCTTTTATATATTAGACTGCATTCTTCATAAATTGCAATCTATGTAGGAGCCAGTTGAAAGTCATTTCCAGCATCCAACTGGCTCATTTTTCCCACTTTCACAAGTCGTAATGTCGTATATCCATCAAAAAGTAATTTCTCCTAATCTTCTGTGAATTTGTGAACGAATTTCAAGAGGAAGCAGCTGAACAACAAAATCAAGATAAATCCAAAGTTGAGAACACCATCTTTAGGAAGAAAAAGATTTTTATGGGATATCTCCTCTCAGCTCACAAAGGTAAGTGAAGGGTTGAAAAGAAAGAAATCAGGATGAGCTACAAGCTCTACTTCATTAAACCAATGAAAGAAAGAAGATGTGAGGTAATTCATACATAAAACAGATCAAGCTCAGCAGGAGCAGAGACAGAAACACTGGCTTGAAATCAAAGAAATATTGAACATTAGAAACAGTTGGGATGCCTAGCACACAAACCAAGGAGTTGCAAATCACTCATGTGGTAGTCCTTTCAGAAATGAATGCCAGCAATGATGCTCTAGTGAAAGAACTAAATCATCACTTAAAAGAAAACAAACAAATCTGAAGCAAACGAATGGAAGAAGTCCAGGCATCCAAGAAAATAAGTAAAAAATTTGAGGAGGCTGTTGTTATAAAACTATATTGGATGAACAGAATGCTAACAGTTTGGTAGGCTTAGAAGAATTCAGGGTGCAAAACGTGGATTGTTTGGACTGAATGGTCTGTTTCCGTGTTGTACGGCTCTATGAGCAGAATCTCAACAACACAAACAGGAATAACAGTAAATATTATTGGTAACTCTTGTAACCAACAGTCCTGTGGACAGAATTACCATCATGAAATCTGGATATCTCAATAAATTGCCAGTATGTTATAGAAACTCTTGCTTGTCACTGTAAATGCTTAAACCTTTCCTTGGAAAAGAAAGGGATGTTGTATACATATCTTGTTTTAAAATTAAAGCATTGTACAGTGAATGCTGGAAATCTGAAATTTAAAGAAAAACAGAAGATGCAGTCAAAACTCAGCAGGTTTTGCAGCATCTGTAGAGAGAAAAATCGATTTACCATTTCCAGTCCAATATGACTTCTTCAGAACTTCTTTAGTTCCTTTGCAAACATAGAAATGTCCATTGAGAGTATGAGAGAGACTACACATTAGGTTTGCAGAATTTGCATATGAACAGACATTCATTGTGATCGACAGCCCATTGAATTGTGTTGAGAATGTCTGATGTAGCGAATAACAATGAGTATAAAGTGAGAGTTTTATTTTGTTGACTCATAGACCGTGGGCATCACTGACTGGCCAGTATTCATTGTCCGTCCCTAGTTGCCACTGAGAAAATGGTAGTAAGCTGACTTCTTGAACTGCTATAGTTCATGTGTTGTCGGTTGACCCGTAATGTCCTCAGGGAGGGAATCAGTTTACATAGGTTGATCGCTGTTTATGGATTCACAAAGGAAATTGTGTCTGACAATGGACCTCAGTTTTGTTCAGAGGAGTTTTCAATCTTCATAAGAACAAATAGGATAAAACATGGAGGAACAGAGTGCACAGTACAAATTGTTAACTGATATTTTAAAATAAATGTTGGATAAGAACAGGAAGAAATGTCAGATGTCATGGAATTACAAACTGGCAATGTTTTTTATATTTATTGTAACACACGTTATATGACACAAATCAAGCAGAGACTCTATGAGGTGTTCAAAATTATGAAGGGGAAGCTATTTCCAAAGACACAAGGCTCAGTAACTAGACTAGACAGATAAGATTATTTGTATAAAACTTTGAGAAGTGAAGAGATTTTTTTTTAAAACAGTGAGTTATGATCTGGAATTCATAGCCTGAGAAGGAAGTGGATGGAGGTGCAATATGAATTTCAAAAGAGTATTAGGCATACACTTGAAACATTAACTTTTGCAAGGAGAGAGGACAGGGAAGTGGGACTAATTACTTGTTCTTACAAAGAGCCAGCACAGCCTCAATGGGTCAAAGCATCTGCCTCTGTATTGGAAGGTTCTGTGACCACTGAAATATCTTTCATTTCTATCCTTGTATTGTACTATCCATCTTCTCTAAGGCTTCCTCTGCTGTATCCAATTTAGGTTTGTTCAAGATATCATTTTAATTACATGACACTGTGCTCTTTTGGTATAAATTCTGTGTCTTATAATCCTGCCCCACGAGTTACCTGATGAAGGAGCAGCCCTCTGAAAGCTAGTACTTCCAAATAATTCTTTGGACTATAACTTGATGTTGTGTGATTTTTAACTTTCTCCATTTTGAGACATTCTCAAAGGAGGTGAGAAACGTATTGTTGTGCTGGGCTCAGTGAGGTAGATCCCGGGATCAGAAGGAAAACCCTTCTAAGCATGGGGCCATGAGGCAGCCATTGCCATCTTTATGGTCACATGCCTCCAGAAACTTAGTTCAACCATCCTTCCCCAACTCTGAGAAGCTGCTGGGACAGCATCTCCAATCAGCTGCTGATCTCCCCAAGTGGCAGGGGAGCACTTGGCTGGTGGGAAGATGCCAGTGACCTGAGAAAGTGGTCAAAAGTTAATTTGTTTGGCATCCTGTCACCTCTTCATGAGTGGCCAAGATGTTCCAGCATCCCCCTTTCCAACTAGGGAAATAGATGTGGGAATAGTGTATCAGGGAGTCCTATAGTCACGGTCACTCAGTTCCCCTGCTTCCTGGCCTGCCAGCAGATGCTGGAAATCTTGCATCCCCCAATTCTGCCAAATTTCTGCCAGAGATTCATCCTGAAGTGTACTCAATTTTCCAACTAAAGCCTTTTAAACACAGTCATTATTCCCTAAAAACACAATATCAGAAGTATAATCTTTATGCTTTGATCACCAAATTGTCAGTCTTTGTTGATTGGCTTGTTAGGTAGGTCAATCAAGGTACCATTTCTTGTTGCATTGTGTCAATATTGAGTAAATCATTATTAACAAATACATTAGGAACTAGTCATATATGGATTTCAAGTGAAATCTGGTGGTCGTTAAGCCATCAGGAAGTTACTGAACATAATGTTTTGCTGAACAAACTGGATAATTTCAGCTGTGTACTGTGACGTATCATTTTAAGGAATCGCTCCATGTAGTTGTACTTATCTCTTAAGACAACATATCCATTCAGCATGTGGTAATCTGGTGATTTTAGTTCAAACAACTTATTAAAACTATTTGTTAATTCTAAGAACTCTTTGTTCTCATGGGTGCAGACTAACTATTTTTAAAAAATTCTCAGCATTAACATTGAGCTTCTCAACTTAAACAATATTTTTATTTATTGGTAAGAATTTGTTAACGTTTGTGTGACAATCCATGCTTTCCAACTCATGCACCAAAGTATCATAAACTTTTTGTATGTTTTTAGATCAACCAGCACATTGTTCAAAAAGGTTAGAGGTTGTCTTTTCGCAAGCCAAGAGTTAATTCTAACCCTATATCTTCTGTTGGTTTTAAAACTGAGGGGTTAGAGTGGTGGGCAGTGTTATTCACCAAAAAGAAAATCAAGTATTTCCCAACATTATTGATTGTCAACTATAGCTTTAAGTCACCCACCTAAAACAACTGGGAGTCTCATGGTGTTATATAAACCACATTTTATTGTGTTAAAAGAAACTCAATTGTATTTTAATTGGGGCCTCTGGAATACCAGCCTCTATTGTTGTGTTGTTACGTAATGTTTGATGTGTTCTGAGTTTAAATGGTAAATTTTTAATATTGATAGAATCCCCACTGAATCCACACTGACCCACTGAACAGCATCCTACTCAGACCAACCCCCCTTACCCTATCCCTGTAACCCCACATTTCCCTTGGCTAGCCCACCTAGCCTGCACATTCCTGGACACTATGGGCAATTTAGCATGGCCAACCCCACCACATGTGCACATCTTTGGACTGTGGGAGGAAACTAGAGCACCTGGAGGGAACATGGGGAAGCATGTGCAAATTCCATACAGACAGCTGCCCAACTCGAATTAAACCGGGGCCCCTGTGAAGCAACAATGCTAGCTACTGGGCCACCGTGTGCCCCCCCATGAATGTTAATAGGATAGTTGATCATCATGAGACATTACCTACCACATTTTGTTCTCACGCACATCTCACTTTCTAAAACAAAACTACCAGATAGCCAGCAGGAGCAGAAAACATGACATATTGTGGGTGGCACGGTGGCACAGTGGTTAGCACTGCTGCCTCACAGCGCCAGAGACCCGGGTTCAATTCCCTTCTCGGGCGACAGTCTGTGTGGAGTTTGCACATTCTCCCTGTGTCTGTGTGGGTTTCCTCCGGGTGCTCCGGTTTCCTCCCACAGTCCAAAAAATGTGTAGGTTAGGTAAATTGGCCATGCTAAATTGCCTGTAGTGTTAGGATAAGGGGTGAATGTAGGGGAATGGATCTGTGTGGGTGGCAGGGAAGGGGTAGACATAGGGGAATGGGTCTGGGTGGGTTGGTCTTTGGCAGGACGGTGTGGACTTGTTGGGCCGAAGGGCCTGTTTCCACACTGTAAGTAATCTAATCTAAAAAACCTCTGGCTTGGGGGATCTGAGAACAATTTAAAACTCAATCACCATCAGCTAGATCAGCAGCTTGACACACACACATAGCCAGCACTGCAAGACTTGGATACAGATTTGCATTTACCAACTGAAACTCTGAAGAAGCTTTTGTTTTCAATGCCATCTTGTGCTTTCCCTTCAACGGGATGGATGTTGTCGTGATGTGTTGATGTGAGAGTGCCGATGTTGACCTGCAAGGCTGACAAGCTCTCTTGCATTTATGGAATTGAGTTTTGTCTGATAATATGGGATTTATTAACTGGTGCTGAGTATCTCAAAGGATTTGCTGTATCTGTTGAATTGTTTTCACTGTTTGAGGATTATCTGTCTCTTCTGGAATTTAGAACTCATCTATTCCCTGTGGCCCTTGTTGCCGGAGAGCTTCTGTTTCTGGGAATAATATTTATTCCAGCTCTTCTGGATCACAGTCAAATTATTTTTGGAAATATATCTGAAAATTGTCAGTGTGAACAATAAACAATGAAGTACTGTCCCTTTTGATTGTACATTTAAACATACACAGAAATTAATTTTCATTTTGTTCTCTGGCACTTCTGCTGTGATTTTTATTGCTGAAGGATTAAGATGCAAAGTTGACAGTTCCTGTTACAGTTTGTCTACTGTTTAAGAACAAGACTACTGCAGGCCATTGTTTATGACTTATCATGAACAAAGTCAGCGGGCGGCAGGGGTTACAGGAGGCACGGCGAATCAGTGGTTAGCACTGCTGCCTCACAGCACCAGGGACCCGGATTCGATCCCAGCCTCGGGCGACTGCCTATGAGGAGTTTGCATGTTCTCCCTGTGTCTGCGTGGGTTTCCTCCTGGTGCCCCACTTTCCTCCCACAATCCAAAGATGTGCAGGTCAGGTGAATTGGCCATGCAAAATTGCCCAAAGTGTTAGATGCATTAGTCAGAGGGAAATGAGTCTGGGTAGGTTACTTTTCAGAGGGTTAGTATGGACTTGTTGGGCCAAAAGGCTTGTTTCCACCCTGTAGGGAATTTAATCTGATTAAATTTCAGCTAAGGGTTTTGTAGTACAGTGGTAATGTCCCCACCCTGCACTAGAAAGTGTGGATTTGAATCCCACCAACTCTGGAAATATGGCACAACATATCTGACCAGGTTAATTAATGAAACTAAATGCAGCATGTGTACCATATTCCCTACTTAGGAGAAAAAGATTTAAAAACTTAAAAAATAAACACTTTGCAAATTTTCCATCAATAACACACTCAATGTTAGCAGCTAGTGCCAAGTCTGTTATAGCAAACCCAATATTAGATTAGATTCTCTACAGTGTGGATATAGGCCCTTCGGCCCAACAAGTCCACACCGACGAGTAACCCACCCAGACCCATTTCCCTCTGACTAATGCACCGAACACTATGGGCAATTTAGCTTGGCAATTCACCTGACCTGCACATCTTTGGACTGTGGGAGGAAAGTGGAGCACCCGGAGGAAACCCACGCAAACACAGGAAGAACGTGCAAACTCCACACAGACAGTCGCGCAAGGCTGGGACCGAACCTGTGTCCCTGGTGCTATGAGGCAACAGTGCTAACCACTGTGCCACCCCATCAATGAAATTGCAGGACAAGAACCCTGGGATTTCTGACAATATGCAATATCCCTTCGAGTACACTATTTTTAGAAGTATTAGAATCCTGTGGAAACAGGTCCTTCGGCCTAACAAGTCCAAACCGACCCCCTGAAGAGTAACCCACCCAGGCCCATTCCCCTACATTTACCCCTGACTTATGCACTTAACTTACAAATCCCTGAACACTATGGGCAATTTATGCTTTGCCAATTTACCTAAACTGCACATCTTTGAATTGTGGGAGGAAACCCACGCAGACATGAGGAGAATGTACAAACTCCACACAGACTGTCGCCCAAGGTTGGGATCGAACCTGGGACCATGGTGGCTCAGTGGTTAGCATTGCTGCCTCACAGCACCAGGGACCCAAGTTCGATCCCAGCCTCGGACGACTGTCTTTGTGGAGTTTGTACGTTCTCCCCACGTCTGCGTGGGTTTGCTCTGGTTTCCTCCCACAGTCCAAAGATGTGCAGGTCAGGTGAATTGGCCATGCTAAATTACCCATAGTGTTAGGTGCATTAGTCAGAAGGAAATGTGTCTGGGTGGGTTACTCTTCGAAGGGTGGGTGTGGACTTGTTGGGCCGAAGGGCCTGTTTCCATGCTGTAGGGAATCTAATCTCAATATGTTCATGGTCTAAAATGTTGTATTTATGGGAATTATGTGACCAGTTTATAAGATTATGCTATCACCCTGGACTTGAGATTTGTGGCATAATCTTTCTTTGTTAGTCGGTGGAATTTTCCCCTTCCCTGGTTGACACTGATATTGGTAAGCAAGTTAGGAAAATCACAGGAGATGGCCATGAGGAGATTCTCAACATTAAGAGCAAAATGTCCCACTTTCCAAGTTTTGGATGGGGAAATGTGAGCAGCGAAAGTTCTATTTGTATGTCTTAGCCTGCATTAATATCCTGTTGTTACTGAATCACATCTCATTAATATATTATTTCCCATTCTCCCATTCATCAGATAGTAATTCGATGGCGACAATTCTCTAACATACCGCCAGAGCAGTTAGCTGGTTACTGCAGCTTACTTCTACAGATGCAATTGAAAATAGAAACTAACTAAAGAAGAAATAATTACAGAACACAGTGTTGTGGTACTCCGTTCCTGGAAATAGCGATCCCTGCATGCACATGCGCAGAACATAAGAAACCTTCTTTCGCGGGCTTTTGTTGTACATGTCATCCAGACTATGAAAACTGCTATACCCGTTTTTCGGGGAGAGACAACATGGTCAAGTGCCACTGTTAGGGTCAGAATCATGCTGCACCTCCCAAAAGCTTTTGATTTTATAAATGTGATTGACTTGCTCCTAAATTTGAGTTTTATTAATTTTACTACACACAATCTTGGACATCAGGTGCCAACATCTCAGTGAATGCTTCTTGGCCAGCGATGACTCACACTCCCATTCCATGGATTTTGGCATCAGACACATACCACCCTCACTGCACTTCATGGCACTCTTCTGATACACTTATATCATTCTGTATTTCAAGCAATAATTTGGAGCATATATCACCTTTCATTGAAATGCTGCTGCCAGGACACTGACCTGCATCTCAGAGATCCTCACTTGCTGTCTTCACTCACATTGTGTTCACTCACATTGTATCTGCTTTAATTCCCACATCATCCCTGCCTTTCCTTGCCTTTTTGCACTTTGACCTCTCAGCCAGCACTTACAGGCTCACAGTATCTCTAGCTTGCTTGCTGCTTAGTGCAGACAGAAAGCCAGGCAGAATGTTAAATGTGCAGGCAGTGGTCATTCAAGAGGTGGACATGTTCCTGTGGTACTGTTCTACACCCAATCTCACACCTGCACCATGGGCCAGCAGCAGATGTGGCAAACCCAGTGCATCTGCTTTAACCAAATGGTCATGTCTCAAAGTCTAAGAGAAGTCATCCTCAGCCAAGTCAAGGGAGACAACCGTCAGTAGGGGAGTACTGACACAGTGGGTGAAGGTTCACCTCTGAAGTCTGTCCAGGGGCTTGGGGTGGTCAGAGGGTCCATAGTTAGTCCGGCGGATCTGATACAAGCGGTCCACAGTGTTGCAGGAAATTAGTCAGGGAGATGCACAGAAATCAGTCTGGTCACTTACCAGTTGGTGCTATACTTTCAAGTGGGTCAATGGGTGGACAACAGTCAGTCCTGCGGTTCCGTCCAGTCAAGGTCAAGAGGGGATTGTCAGGGGCCAGTGGTAGTTAGGGTAGTTAGGGAACATAATTGCGGGGATATGTTGATGGAGGAATTAGCTTCTCATTCACAGAAATATTCAGAGCTGAGGAAAACCTGATCTTGAATTGCAATAGAATTGAAAATTGGTAGTGTGCAATAACCTCCTCTGAACAGGCTGATCAGAAAGCAACTGAGAAGGGCATACTGCTTCATTGGAGTATTGTTGGCATGGATACAAAGCAGAAACTGTTAGCTAATTGATTAAATCTAAACCAGGCAAGTTGACTTTAATTGGTCAGGGTGTTGCCATGAGGATAGAACTGGGATTATATTTCCTCACTACTCTTTGCTCAGTGAAAAGTTTGCAGTATACAGTATTAGGGCCCTGTTGTGAATAAATGTAAGCCTACATACCTGGCATCACAATAGAACTGAAGTTTCTTTTTCCTGTATTACTCATTTGTGAGGTAGCAAGAACGTCTTTATGACTTCATGGCAGTATCCTTCTTTTTAATTCACTCATGGTATGTGGATCTCACTGGCTGGGCCATTTTGTTCGTGAAGAATACCATTCAGGTATTTATTACAAACTATCAGTACAAGACAGCAAACTTAACCTGTTCCTCAAATTTTTGAGTCTTCTTCCTCAATGGAAATCTAAGGTAAACTGGGCACCATTCAGGGTCATAAGTGGTGGCCATAAGTCTTTCCATGAATTTGCATGATAGACAGTGAGCAATTGTCTTTTATGGTCTTTTCTGGCCAGAATCTTGATTCAACTTACTTGTAATTCAATCAATTTAGTACACTTGACTGCCCATGATATTATCTCTACATTAGGGAGACCAATATCCCAAACTCATTGAGCACTTTGCCAAACACATACATTCAGGCTGCAAATTGTGAACCTACGTTTCCAGTTGCTGATCATTTTAATTCTACAACTGCTCAGACCTTTCCATCTTCAGGTACCTAAACTGTTCCCATGAAACATCAGGAGCAACACATCATCTTTCAATTCAGCAATTAAAAACCTTGTCAATAGATATTGAGTTCAACTGTCTGAAGCATTACCCATTCTCCTAATTTTCAAAGATGTCTTCCAGTCATTTGATTCTACTTTTGTCATTTTCAGTTCCTCTAGACCAATCTTTTGTTGCCTTTTATTGTCACATATTTCTTTAAAATCTATTCTCCATATGGAGACTTTTTTTGGCAGGACCATCAATTGTTATCTATCCCTGATTGCCTTTGCAAATTTGATGATGAGTCACCTTCTTGAACTGTTTGTGTCTATGTGGCATCTATGCTGTTAGGGGATCATTTCAGATTATAGATCCAGTGACAGTGAAGGAAAAGTGACTCCGTTCAAAGTCCATGTATGTTTTTTATATAGGTGGTGGAGCTCCCATGCAATTGCCACCATATCCTTTCTGGGGTGGCAATGGTCACAGATTTAAAAGTTCCTGTTCAAGGCGTATTGATGAGTTGTTGCAATGCATCTTGCAGCTGGTATCCACTGCTGCTACTGTGCACTGGTGTTGAAGGAGTAGATATTTAACGTGGTGGATGAGAAGCCATTAAAGCAGGTTGGTTTGTCCTGGGTGAGACCAAGCTTTCTAAAATTTGTTGGAGCTATACACATGCAGGAAAGTGCAGGATAGAATCATAGTCCTGACTTGTGTCTGGTGGACAGACTTTGGAGAGTCAGGAGGTAAGTTACTGATTGCAGAATTCCCAGCCTCAGACTTGCTCTTTAGTCACAGTATTTATTTGCCATTTGTGAGCCCAAACTTGGATATAATCCAAGGCTTATTGCATTTGGACTCGGACTGCTTCAGCATCTGAGGATTTGTAAATGGTGCTGAACATCATGCAATCTTCAGTGAACACCTCCATTTCTGATTTCATGATGGATGGAAGCAGTTAAAGATGATTGAACCAAGGGAACTAATGACCCTGAGGACCATCTGCAGTGATCCGGAGGCTCAGATGATTGGACTGCATCAATGACAAGTATCTTCCTTTGTGTTAGGTTTGAATCCCCCTACTTAACATTTACTTCAATTTTCCTTGGATTCCTTGATGTTACAATGGGTGAAGTGTTGTTCTTATGTCAAGGGTAGTCACTCTTATCTTAGAAGTTCAGCTCTTTTGTACATTTTGAAGCAAAGTTATAACAAAATCTAGAGCTGAGTGGCCCTGGCAGAATCAAAGGCATTGTACCATCACTGTTCTTATTTAATCATTCCTTCCTTCCATCCTTCTACAGAACTTCCCGTTTTATTCTTTTTCTTATATTTTTCTTATATCTTGTGTACTACCTATTACATCTTTATCTTTTCAATTAAAGTCATTCATCTGAAGTCCTAAAAGCAAGCAGGGCTGGCAAACATTTAATCCTACTGTTTCAAGTTAAAGTACAAATCTATAAGTTATTTATAAGGAAGCGAAAGAAAGCTTAAGTCTCATGAAATTGATCAAAATTCTAATCTAATATATATAGTTTTCTTTGGTTTCCGGACGTCACAATAAGTGAAATAATACATATGTATTCTATATGTACTAACATATATTTTTCGGTGACATATTGTACACCATCCTCATTTCTGATGGTATTGGCTGATGGTGAAGGAGTGATGAAGTGGAGCAGATTTTTCACCTCTGTCTGTTGATGCTGTAACATTTTTAACAGCAAGAACTGAAGAGAAAATGTGTCCTCAAGATGTCCGCAGCAACCAGACTGGGTGGATTAATCTAAAAATTAGGATGCATGGGCTTTGTTCTAGTACAAATTGAATTGTGCATGCTCAGAACTCAGACAACCTGTGCACCTGCTCATTAATAATCTCCGCAATGATTCCTGCTGATGTGTCTTTGCGCATGGAAGATTGACAAACTGAACTTCAGAGCTCAATTTCACCAGACAAGTGTCAGGAGATTCTCCGTAATATATCATACCTACCATCAAATCTTAAACTCTGGCTGAACTTTGATTTACAGCATCCAGCTTTAATATTACATCTGGAAGAGATGACAAATGAGGCGCTTCAGATGTACAGCTATTTGCAGATCCATTAGGAATAAATTCTTAAAATGGGGTGTTTAATCCTATTATGGCCTGACTCAATTATATTCATTCAAAATGTTCACAGGGTTTCTTCTTCTATTATACCTTCAGTGTTATACTTTCTATTGTAACACTCATGGAATGGTAGCTATTTGTACATTGTTCCTGGAACTAATGGGGTGGAATTCACAATTGCCAGCCCTCATGGTTGTTCTTGGTATAAAAAGATAATTTAGACTTGGCACTGACAATAGTCTTTGATAACACCAAAGTAGAGTTTAGCAAACATTAAGATAGATTTGTAAATTATTTTTGGCTGGAATTTGGAACTTCTCAGGTGATGGAACAGGGAAGCAGATAATAGATACAGTTGAATGTATGGAAGGATGAAAAATATTTTGGAAAACATACATCAAGGAATAAGAGTCTATATTCACTGGAAAAATGCCAAAGTCATTGGATGGATGCAAAGACTGTAGGGTTCACATGTAAAATTTATTGGAAGAAAATGTACATAGATAAAGCCATAAAATGCCAATAAAGCCAATGTTTTGAAGAAAGGTCACTTGACCCAAAACGCTAACTCTGATTTCTCTCCACAGATGCTGCCCGAGCTGCTGAGATTTTCCAGCAATTTCTGTTTTTTGTTAATAATTAGAAATTATTTTATAAAACATGTTGAGCTTGTAGTTGGAGTAATGTGTACAGTTTTGAATGCTTCATTATACTGTACTCATATGAATCCACATACTGCAAATTGAAGCAAAGAAATGATTTGGTATACTGACAATATTTTCACCAGAGCAGAGACATTTGTGAGGAGATTTAATAGAGAGCTTTCAAATTATAACTCACAAATAATCTACAATGTTCATTAGCACAGCTTCTCCCTCTTCCCCTCAGTACAAACATACTGTTGAAGATAGTACAATGTGTGACGGAATTTGTTAACAGATATTCCAAGTCACTCCATTCATCAATAGTCATCCCAAATCTCAGCATTTTTCACTAAGTACATAATAGTTTTCCAGCATTGTGTGAGGTCCTACCACAAGCTACATGTCACTGCCAATATTTCTTGTACACCAAAATACTGTGCCAAATCCCAGACATACTAATAACTGGCTGCTTAGTCAAAGGCTTTGGTAAATATGCATCCATTGTGAAGCTGTTCCCCATTCCATAGTGTTCAAAAATAGGTTGGCACACTCCCTGTGTCTTCCCTCTCTGTAATTGTTTACCCTTTTTGTCACAAATTCACATCACAGTGCCTGGATCCCTGACATAGTTTGGTGAAATATCTCCAACCTCTAAACCACGAAGGAGAAGTCATCCAAGAAAATCAATGGAAGACTGCTTTGCAATGTTATTTTTATACTACAATGTCATTCCAAGGGAAATTTGATTTTGATTTCTGCTGACATTTTTTCACACAGTATTAGATAGCACTTTAATTCCTTCACAGTGAATCTGCTGGAGGGAAGGACAGCTGGAGCCCAATCCCAGAAGTCAGCGATCACTTTGTGTAACTGCAGTGAATATTTAACTGCAAGTTACAAAAGGACATTGAGAATATGTCATTGCCAGCAATAGGAATTGATAAATATCTCCAGCAGTTAACCTGACTTAGTGGTTTATGTGTTGCCAACAGACTGTCTGCTAACCATCGTCAGGAGTGTTTGTCATACTGCTCATCTGTCCATGACATATTGAATTTACAACTGGAGATAGTTTTTTAAAAATGTTATTAGTGTTACTGTAGTTTTCTTAATTGTCCATGATAAACAGATTGCATTGCAATGTGATATTCTTTGTCCTTGCAATTTCAAAGCTGATATTCAAACACATTTGCTCACTTGTACTACTGGCGGCTAGTTGGTAATCTGTCATAGGATAGTTGTATCAGACTGTGCCTTTATTGCACTTGCATAATTTCACCAGAGCTGAAAATGTGTTGCTGGAAAAGCGCAACAGGTTAGACAGCATCCAAGGAGCAGGAGAATCGACGTTTCGGGCATGAGCCGTTCTTCAGGAATTCCTTGGATGCTGCCTGACCTGCTGCACTTTTCCAGCAACACATTTTCAGCTCTGATCTCCAGCATCTGCAGTCCTCACTTTCTCCTAATTTCACCAGAGCCGGAGAAAACTCTCTGCTCTACATTTATTCTTCAACTATCTGGAGATAGATAGTCCTGGGCAATTAGTTAATCAATTGTTAACCTATCTGTCCCACTCCTCCTTACCCTGCTGCCTCTATTGAAATTAGTCAGTAGTCAGCTCCTTGATCAGGTTTTATCCATGGTGGAATCAGTCAGCCTCAGCAATTTTAGTGTAGCAAATAGTTGATGAGAAATAATGTGTAAATGGAACAGAAGTTTCCATGGGAGAAATAGCAACTTCTATGGGGATACAGATAAGAATTGAAAAAAGTGCTCTTTCCAGACTTTCCTCCATTCAAGTTGCTTGAGTATCAAAATAGCTTACCATTCTATGTTACTTAGCGCTCTATTTTAGAAATCTTGAAATTTTGTTTCAGATCTAATCAAAGTATTGCACACATACCAACTTCATACCTACTCAGATAACTACAGAAAAGACTGGAAATACTTAGCCTTTCTGACAACATATGTGGTCACACGCCCCTGATTTTCAAAACCAGACTGTCGTTCTTCTAGGTAGACCATTCACATTTACATTAGATCATTGCAGGCTTGGAAGAACTTACACACTCAACAATGCTGAGCTTATTTGGAGTACTATGGCAGGTCAAAGACTAAAATACACGACAATGCCTCTACTTTCTCAGGAGGTTAAGGAAATTCAGCATGTCCACAAAGACTCTTATCAATCTTGCAATTTTTTTTAGAACACGTTCTTTCCAGATGTATCGCAGCTTGGTATGGCAACTGCTCTGCCCAGGACCATAAGAAATTACTGAAAGTTGTGAACACAGCCCAGTCCATCACACAAACCAACCTCTCATCCATTGACTCCATCTATACTTCTCGCTGCTTTGGAAAGGTCGCCAACATAATTAAAGACCCCCCCCCGCCCCCCGCCGACCCTGGTTATAATCTTTTCCAATCTCTTCTGCCAAGCAGAAAATACAAAAGCATAAACACACATATCAACAGACTGAAGAATAGCTTCTTCCTGGGTATTATTAGACATCTGAATGGACCTTTCAAATCTCAAATTTAATGTTGACCTCGCTTTTTGTGTACCTTCTGTGAAACCGAAACATTGTATTCCTCCCTCTGTTTTATTACCTTTACACATTTTGTATGGTATGATCTGCCATGCAAAACAAAGGTTTTCACTGTACCCAGGCATAATAATAATAATTAATCAAATCAAATCAAAAAGTGGGAGGAGTTAGAGGATTAACTAGAAACTCAGATCATGTTTACGTACTAAGTGAAGGTTTTGCACAAAATAATCACACAGTCTGTCTTTAGTTTGTCGAAGATAGAGAAGATGACAATGTAAGAAATAAATACTGTACTAAATTGAAAGAAGTGCAAATAAGTCATTGCTTCACTTGGAAGAAGTGAATGGGCTTTTGAGCAGTTACAAGAGAGGAGAAAGAAGGACGTGTATTGAATTTTCGCGACAGAGGGATTTCTCTGTCCACAAATGCTGCCTGACCCGCTGTGCCTTTCCGACATTTTCTGTTTGATTTTTCAGATTTCCAGCTTCTGCAATATTCTTCCCAGTATAAGCCTTACCAGTTCCAAGCTTCCATTGTTGTTAAGGAAATGAGTGCAAACTTTGTAAAGCACATACTCATTATAGTCCGGGAATAATGTAACAGCAGATCAATTCCATGCCTTGCACTCGGGCACTGGTACTTACAGATCATTGTGCCAATTCAATGCAGGCAATTGCTGTCAGCCTTACTGCAGACATAAAATTTCCCTGTCGATAAAACATTACCAACACTTGAACTTACTCGCATGTCTGGGGGTTGAAATTAAATGAGACCTCAAAAAGTGAGCATTACTTCCCCAAATCACTTAATGCAATCAACCATATCAATACTGAACCAGACCTCTGCTTGTTTCTCATCAGGATCGAATCCCTGTTGCACTCATAGTTTAATTGTTTTGAAGGAAGAATTACCAGGGCTACCTTGACTTTTAATTTGCTGAACATGGTTCCGATTCTTCTCTTCTGAGCTACCATTCTGAGAAGATCATGTCGGATAACTGATGTTTGAAAGTGAGGTTGTGCTTGTGCTGTGAATGCCTTCAAATAAAAATAGCAGTAATTGGATCAGGGAGCTGCAGGCACCTTGATTACAATTAGGTTTACAGCTGGATCATACTGAATGAGAAACACTGAAAAGATCCACAAACTATCGCTGCATTAGAAGGTTATTCTAGCACAGAACCTGTTATTGATCGGTGTCAAAATTGCTGTTGTTGTGAATTCAAAGGAACAAGACATCAACAGGGGATATAATTTTCTAAGTATTTGTAACGATAATCAATACATACGTAGACTGAAAACTAATGGCTAGCAATCAAAAGTAGTCACTAGACTTTTTAAAGTCTTTATTACTTCACTACAGTAACTGGGAAAACAGCCAAGGATGTGCAAAACCTTGCATTCCTCTGAGTTAGAGCAATTTCCAAACCACTAAAAGCCGCAACACATCCAGGTAGAGTTAGAATTATTTTCTCAATGTGGTTATTTCTGCTGTAGCTGACTGTTGATTTTTTAATCATCTGTTATCAATTCATCTTTCTTTTGTAAATAGTGTAAGTTGGTAGAAGGCTTTCCCACACTTTGTCATGGTTTTGTTCCCAAGAAGGTTTTGACATTTGCAAACCATTTGCCTTCACTGCAATTTAGCCATCAGTCAGGTTAGGGAAGGGATATTTTGGAAAGTAAAGCTTTGATTTCTTTCAGATTTCTGCCTTTTTAAGCCCTTCTCAAGGTCACTGGATCTCAATTATCTCCCAAACATTTCAACATCATTTGCTGTTCAGTAAAGAAAAGAAGAAAGGTCCTGAAGTTTTATGATGACATTAGTCACCACTTTAGGCGAACACGAAATTAGTGACAAACAAATTAATACCATTTATGTTGATGTCTATTCAAGTCTATAATCCGTAGGCCTGACCTCTTCAGTACCTTTCAAACTTAATATATCCATCAAGGTTATCTGTATACAGCTTGAACATTATTAGAACACAGAGCCAGAAATAACAAAATCCAATAAAAGGAAGGTTAGCCATTGGGTATCCATTTTCAGAAACAGCATCTGCCATGGCCATAATTATTTCTTTAAGAAAAGGGTTGACACCTTCAGATCAATTCCATTTTGTCATGGAGAATGCAGCTTTTATAGTTTATTAAGTTTTGTAACTGGGTTATACAATTTCATTTTGGCCCCAGCTAAAGTGAAGGTTAAGAACCAAGGGAGAAGGAGGAATTGGAGGTCAGCTCACCTTATCTTTATTGGGTGAAGAGTTTTTTTTCATCTAATGTAGGCATCACTGGCGAGACCTACATTTATTGACCATCCCTAATTTCTCTTCAAAAGGACACTAATAATCCAATTATTATTTTAATAATGCGAGATTCCTTATTGACATTGAAATTGGAGCCACTAATCTAATGGTGAGGAGCTTTTGTAATATGTGATTTGTTCTGGATGTCTGTTACATAGTCTCTGATATCATGGCCCTGGGAAGTCTGCACATTTACCATAACTACAGAGCAATTTAACCTTTGTGTCATATGTAAAGTTACAGTTTTAAATCAGAAACAAAAAATCCATCTTCACAAATGATTTTACAGAAATCTGATCCCTCTTGTCTGAATTATTCAAGTCCAAATGCACAAAATTTAGAAAACATCAATAATTCTAAGCTCAAATACAAAATATTATTCTAATTCCTCCAATGTTACTAACTGTGCTCACTCCCAAACCTTCACTGTTTGTGCATAGTTTGTAGTTTGTCCTGCTCCAAAATATGAAAGCTGAAGAAATTCAGCTTCACCTCATTAAACAGCATGGGCTGAAGGGTCAAGTGAAGCTAAAAGGTAGTTTAGGTTTAGATCAATCATCACAAGGATCTATTATAAAATTGCAATTTCAATTCTTGTTAATTTTAGCTACTGTGAAGCAAAATTGCATTCAAAATAGCTTTGTATTTTTAATGAGAGAAAGTGAGGATCAGACAAGATATACAGTACTCACCAGCTGAAATGGGAGGTAAGCCTACCTGGAATATGATTTGGAAGAGCCAGTTTTGGGCTGGGGTGTACAAAGTTAAAAATCACACAACACCAGGTTAAAGTCCAACAGGTTTATTTGGAAGCACTAGCTTTTGGAGCACTGCTCCTTGACAGCCACCTGATGAAGGAGCGACGCTCCGAAAGCTAGTGCTTCCAAATAAACCTGTTGGACTTTAACCTGGTGTTGTGTGATATTTACCTGGAATATATTCCACTTCTGGTTTTAACAGAGAACAGGGAAGGCTCAAGCAGCAACCCGTTCATGGGAAGGGTATTAGTTATTTCAATGTAATGACGATTCTGTGTGCCTTCATTTTAACAGTTAATTTTTACCCAAGTGGAATGGAAGTTGGATCCAGGAGGTAAACATTTTCCTAGCAATGTATGTAAGGCAAGAGAAGCAGGAGTGGTTCTTTCAGTTCCAGTGAGCAGCAGCCCACTACTCCACACCCTAGCCACCATCAGAGCCTCTGATCACCAATAAAATTGGGACCCCCGAGCAAATCACAAGCAGCTTAACAACTCTGTCTTCCTACTACACACCTCAATTCTAACCAGTCTCATTCACTAGCACACAAGGTCTGTTTGCTCACCCATATAATCTCTCCTGCCAAAACCACCCATTGCTGTAAACCAACAGTTACCCCACAACCACACTGAGCTACACATGAAGGTCTATAATCTGGAAATCCCAACACCACAATGAGGATAGTTGAAATCTGAAACTGTCTTCCAAAGATAAGGTGTTGGGGCTAAGTCAGATGAAAATGTCAAAATTGAGATTGCTATATTTGTTTTCAGGAAAGGATAATAGAGATCACAAAGCCAAGATACAGAGATACAGATACAGATCAACTATGTGTGATGAGTGTAATGAAAATTGACTATCAATATTCATCTTCCATTATTTGACTTTAATACCTTAGACTTTCATGAGACCAAATCTGGTTTTAAAAAGGACATACAGATCGTTTTGCTATAACACACAATTTGCCTGTGCGAATTGGCTATAATGTGATTGATAAATAGTGGATGTTGAAAAGTGTGGTGCTGGAAAAGCACAGCGGGCCAGGCAGCATCTGAGGAGCAGGAGAATTGACGTTTCAGGCATAAGCCCTTCTTCAGGAATGAGGAGA
>NC_057721.1:60094541-60098272 GCF_004010195.1 Chiloscyllium plagiosum | reverse complement strand
GACTATGAGGTTGGAGGCGGTGGATGGGAGATCCCCTGAGGTGAAAAGGTTATGGATGGTCTGGGAGATGATGGTTTGGTGGTGGGAGGTGGAGTCATGGTCAAGGGGGCAGTAGGAGGATGTGTCCACGAGTTGGCGCCTAGCTTCACCGGTGTAAACATCTGTGCGCCAAACTACCCCTGCGCCTTCCTTGTCTGCCGGTTTGATGGTGAGGTTGGGGATGGAGCGGAGGGAGTGGAGGGCTGCGCGTTGTGAGGGTGAGATGTTGGAGTGGGTGAGACAGGTTGAGGTGGTCAATGTCGCTGCGGCAGTTGGATATGAAGAGATCGAGGGCGGGTAAGAGGCCAGCATGGGGTGTCCAGGTGGATGGGGTGTGTTGGAGGTGGGAGAAGGGGTCGTCAGAGGGTGGGCGAGAGTCTTGGTTGAAGAAGTAGGCGCGGAGGCGAAGGTGGCGGAATAAATCTCGATGTCTCGTTGCGTGTCGAACTCATTGATCCGGGAGCATACGGGGATGAAGGTGAGGCCTTTGCTGAGGACTGATAGTGGATGTTGCTTGGATAACGTGAACTTTCTACTGAGCGGATATAGCGATTTTCTATTAGTGATTGTCTACAACATGATTTTCTATCGCGGTTTCCCATAGTACCATTTTCTATAGTGTTACAGAGGCACACAACAATCACATTTTAGCAGAACAACCTGTAACTGATCTAAAATGACTGTTGTGGTTCTGTTCGCCGCGCTGGGAATTTGTGTTGCAGACGTTTCGTCCCCTGTCTAGGTGACATCCTCAGTGCTTGGGAGCCTCCTGTGAAGCGCTTCTGTGATCTTTCCTCCGGCATTTGTAGTGGTTTGAATCTGCCGCTTCCGGTTGTCAGTTCCAGCTGTCCGCTGCAGTGGTCGGTATATTGGGTCCAGGTCGATGTGTTTATTGATTGAATCTGTGGATGAGTGCCATGCCTCTAGGAATTCCCTGGCTGTTCTCTGTTTGGCTCATCTGTTTGCATCATCTCCACACACATGCAGATGGCAAGCAACATGAATTCGACTGGGACAACACTACTATTATAGGACAAGCCAAACAGAGAACAGCCAGGGAATTCCTAGAGGCATGGCACTCATCCACAGATTCAATCAATAAGCACATCAACCTGGACCCAATATACCGACCGCTGCAACGGACAGCTGGAACTGACAACCGGAAGCGGCAGATTCAAACCACTACAAATGTGGGAGGAAAGATCACAGAAGCGCTTCACAGGAGGCTCCCAAGCACTGAGGATGTCACCTAGACAGGGGACGAAACGTCTGCAACACAAATTCCCAGCTCAGCGAACAGAACCATAACAATGAGCACCCGAGCTACAAATCTTCTCACAAACTTTGAATCTAAAATGACTGTTGTGATCACCTGAAAAACTCAGGGAACCTACATAAAATATACAAAACTGGCTGCATCAGAATTACCATTTTAATCAAAAACCATTGAAAATCAGAGGTGTCAAGAAATTCCTTGTTTTACTCACATTTGCCTGATAAATTGTCAAATTGACAGATTAAAGTGTCTACAATGACCCAGCTTACAAATGAAAGAATTAGACAGACACCAAGATCCACAGAGAATCTCTGTATCATCAGTAGCCTTTGCGCAGCAAAAGAGAGGGAAAACAATATGGACTGATAACAGCAAGAATACAGAAAGCTCTTTTCTCTCTTATTCCCATGAGAAAACAGTTTTTCCAAAGAAAACACCATTCACTTCAATCTACAATTGCAGATTCCTGATTGTATTGGATACCCCTTCCTGTTTCTTTTTAAGTTTATACATGTGTATGTGTGGGTGCATTTGATTTAATTATTTTCTTTCAAAGCAATAATATCCCTTTTTCTCAAAAAAACCTTTTACTTTATTGACCCCATCATTCTGACCTAAGTAATTGTACTTTAATTGAATTGTGTGAGCTGCGTTTTAAAAGATAACACAAATAATATTTTTGCAATAAATGAAAAGGCAGTTTAAAAAGAGAAGAATTGATCAACTCTCCTCACTTGATTGAAACAATGATCTACTTGAATGATGGAATAGGCTGGAGGATCTAAATGACACTGTTCTCCCAAGGAGCTGATTTTAACTCTATATAATTGCATGCTTGGAGCTGGTGTACATACAATGGGCAAAATGACCTCCTTCAGCACAATAATAAATCTCTAGCCTCATCTCATTTAATGTCAAAGAAAGGAAAATGGTAGTGCTAGCAAAATTTAAAATTTATTTTTAAAAGGAGCAAATTGTTTGTTAGCTTTGACCTTTTCTCATGCACATGCCTGGGCAGCCCTGTGTCTGGGTATAATCAGCAAATTGAAAATAAATGTAATGAAGCCATTAAACAATTGAGCAGAATTTTACAGCAGGCTTTGCCAGCTGCGGAGTCTATAAAGTTTCTTGGGTAACATCCCCTGCTGACTCTCCCTCATGATCCCAACTTCAACTCTATGGAAGGCAAAAGAAGAAGCTGAAACTGACCTATACACCCTCACTCCAAGTGAGGCCTGTAATGGTTAATGGATAATAATTGGCCATACATGGGCTACTTTCCACTCAGATGTCATTCTGAGATAGGTGGGTGGAGATCAGGAATGCGTTGGGGGGTGGATATCTGGTAGATCACATTGTACAAGCCTTAGGGATGAAGGAGAGGGGCTTCCTCAAGATCAATCCTTCCACAACAGGTAGCTCTATCCCAAGATGTGTCCCCCACATATGGTCTTACTCACTTACTCCCTGCTTCCTTCATATGTTGAGCAAGACTCCCACGCGAACTCCAGGACTGAGAATGTGTGGGGACTATTTTCCAGTTCCGTTCCTAGTCAGTGCTGCCATTGATGCTGCTAGGCCTATAAGTTGGGCTAGCAGCTCCCCAAAGTGGGACATCCACATGAGTGAGGGGCAGATGTCTCGGCACCAGCTAATTTGCACTCGCTGAGGATTAAAAGTCTGTGCGGCTGCAATAATTGGTAGGGATGCTTTCCCTGCTGACTTCTCAGGTGGCAAGGCAGGAACATCCATCATCTAAAAATCCCTGCCCATCGGTATTGAAACTAAGGCATGGAGGTGCTACATCATTAATGAGACAAAAATAATTGTTTCAGGACTGATGGCATGACTAGCTCAAAAAATTAATTTCATAGATAACAGACATCGTATCTTTCAAATTAGAGTCATAGAGATGTACAGCACAGAAACAGACCCGTTGGTCCAACTCAACCATGCCGACCAGATATCCCAACACAATCTAGTCCCACCTGCCAGCACTTGGCCCATATCCCTCCAAACCCTTCCAATTCATATACCCATTTAAATGTTGCAATTGTACCAGCCTCCACGACTTCCTCTGGCAGCTCATTCCATACACATACCACCCTCTGAGTGAAAAAGTTGCCCCTTAGATCTCTTTTATATCTTTCCCCTCTCACCCTAAACCTATGCCCTCTAGATCTGGACTCCCCGACCCCAGGGAAAAGACTTTGCCTATTTACCCTATCCATTCCCCTCATAATTTTGTAAACCTCTGTAAGGTCAACCCTCAGCCTCCGATGCTCCAGGGAAAACAGCCCCAGCCTGTTCAGCCTCTCCCTATAGCTCAATTCCTCCAACCCTGGCAACATCCTTGTAAATCTTTTCTGAACCCTTTCAAGTTTCACAACATCTTTCCGATAGGAAGGAGACCAGA
>NC_057721.1:60078391-60092674 GCF_004010195.1 Chiloscyllium plagiosum | reverse complement strand
CTGCTCTGCCCTCATCAATCTTCTTTGTTACTTCTTCAAAAAACTCAATCAAGTTTGAGAGACATGATTTCCCACGCACAAAGCCATATTGACTATCCCGAATCAGTCCTTGTCTTTCCAAATACATGTACCTCCTGTCTCTCAGGATTCCCTCCAACAACTTGCCCACCACCAACATCAGGCTCACTGGTTTATAGTTCCCTGGCTTGTCTTTACCGCCCTTCTTAAACAGTGGCACCACGTTTGCCAACCTCCAGTCTTCTGGCACCTCACCTGTGACTATCGATGATACAAATATCTAAGCAAGACGCCCAGCAATCACTTCTCTGGCTTCCCACAGAGTTCTAGGGTACATCTGATAAGATCCTGGGGATTTATCCACGTTTACGCTTTTCAAGACATCCAGCACTTTCTCCTCTGTAACATGGGCATTTTGCAAGATGTCACCATCTAGTTCCCTGCACTCTATATCTTCCATGTCCTTTTCCACAGTAAATATTGATGCAGAATATTCATTTAGTATCTGCCTCATCTGCTGCAGCTCCACGCAAAAGGCCACCTTGCTGATCTTTGAGGGGCCTTATTCTCTCCCTAGTTTCCCTTTTGTCCTTAATGTATTTGTAAAAACCCTTTGGATTCTCCTTAACTCTATTTGCCAATGCTCTCTCACGTCCCCTTTTTACCCTCCTGATTTCTCTCTTCAGTATATTCCTACTGCCTTTATACTCTTCTAAGGATTCACTCGATCTAGCCTGTCCATACCTGA
This sequence comes from Chiloscyllium plagiosum, assembly GCF_004010195.1. Taxonomy (NCBI): domain Eukaryota; kingdom Metazoa; phylum Chordata; class Chondrichthyes; order Orectolobiformes; family Hemiscylliidae; genus Chiloscyllium; species Chiloscyllium plagiosum. Next base: position 60,091,908 of record NC_057721.1, on the reverse strand, counting down.
TATATGCTTCCTTCTTTTTCTTAACCAAACCCCTCAATTTCTTTAGTCATCCAGCATTCCCTATACTTACTAGCATTTCCTTTCACCCTAACAGGAATATACTTTCTCTGGACTCTCATCTCATTTCTGAAGGCTTCGCATTTTCCAGCTATCCATTTACCTGTGAACATCTGCACCCAATCAGCTTTTGAAAGTTTTTGCCTAATACCTTTCTCCAATTTAGAACTTCAACTTTTAGATCTGGTCTATCCTTTTCCATCACTACTTTAAAGCTAATAGAATTATGTTCACTAGTCCCAAATGCTCCCCCACTGACACCTTAGTCACCTGCCCTGCCTTAGTCACCTGCCAAGAGTAGGTCGAGTTTTGCACCTTCTCTAGTAGGTACATCCACATACTGAATCAGAAAATTATCTTGTACACACTTAACAAATTTGTGTTCATCTAAACCCATAACACTATGGCAGTCCCAGTCTATGTTTGGAAAGTTAAAATCCCCTACCATAACCACCCTGTTATACTTATAGGTAACTGAGATCTCCTTACAAATTTTTTTCTCAATTTCCCTCTGACTATGAGGGTCTCTAATACAATCCCAATAAGGTGATCAACCCTTTCTTATTTCTCAGTTCCACCCAAATAACTTCCCTGGACGTATTTCCGGGAATGTCCTCCCTCAGTACAGCCGTAATGCTATCCTTTATCAAAAATGCCACTTCCCCTCCTCTCTTGCCTCCCTTTCTGTCCTTCCTGTAGCATTTGTATCCTGGAACATTAAGCTGCCAGTCCTGCCCATCCCTGAGCCATGTTTCCGTAATTGCTATGATATCTCAATCCCATGTTCCTAACCATGCCCTGAGTTCATCTACCTTCCCTGTTAGGCCTCCTGCATAGAAATAAATGCAGTTTATCAGTCCTATCTTATTCTCTGCTTTGTCTCTGCCTGCCCTGTTTGACTCACCTTTATTCTCAACTGTACCAGTCTCAGATTGAAATCTTTCCTCACTATCTCCCTGGGTCCCCCCCACCAACTTACTAGTTTAAATCCTCTCGAGAGGCTCTTGCCAATCCCTGCCAGTATGTTAGTCCCATTCCAATTTAGGTGCAATCCGTCCTCCTTGTACAGGTCACTTCTACCCCAAAACAGCTTCCAATGATCCAAAAATGTGAATCCTTCTCCCATTCACTAGCTCCTCAGCCATGCAGTCATCTGCTCTATCATCTTATTTCTGCCCTCACTAGCTCATAGCACCAGGAGTAATCCAGATATTAATACACTCAAGGACTTCCTTTTTAAATTCCTGTCTAACTCTCTGCAATCTCCCTTCAGAATCTCATACTTTTCCCTTCCTATGTCGTTGGTTCCAATGTGGACAATGACCTCCTGCTGGCACCTCTCCACCTTGAGAACATTCTGCACCCTCTCTGAGACATCCCTGATCCTGGCACCAGGGAGGCAACACACCATTCTGATTTTTTGCTGGTGGCCAGAGAAACGTCTGTCTGTACCTCAGACTAGACAGTATCCTAACACAATCAATTGCTTGGATCCTGACATACCTCTCATTACATTAGAGCCAGTCTCAATACCAGAAACTTGGCTGTTCATGCTACGTTCCCCTGAGAATCCATCACCCCCTCCATTTTCCAAAACAGCATACCTGTTTGAAATGGGGATAGCCACAGAAGGCTCCTGCATTACCTGCCTACCTCTCTTACCTTTCCTGGAGTTAACCCATCTATGTGACTGTATCTGAGACTTTCCCCCCCTTCCTCTAACTGCCATCCATCACATCCCCTTGCTCTTGTAAATTCCTCATTTTCTATAACTGTCTATTCAACTCACCCATTCGATCTGATAGGATTCACAACCAATGGCATTTGTTGCAGATATAATCCTCAGTAATCCATAAACTCTCCCTCAACTCCCACATCCGACAAGAAGAGCGCATCACTCTACTAAAAGCCATTTTTGTTTCTTTCACTCTACAGACCCAGAAAAATTCCTCTTCAAAACACTGCTCCAGGTTAAATTAATACTTATGGCTTATATTTTAAATTTAATCAACAGACATATCTCAATAAAACATATAATTAAGAGAGAGTCACTCCACTCACTACTGCAGACTTAGTTTAAGCCCACACTTAAAATCCACTTATCTGTTTCAGTGCTGTGACCTCTCCCAGACAGGTTTCTCCAAGATCAGTTGTGAATTTCACTGTTTTTTAAATTTTTCCAGACGCACTCCAATGTCCAGCAATACATGAATTCAACAGCAAAGGCAGTAACTGCTAACAGCAATGTGGGTTACTTTCTTTCTCTCTCTTTCTCCTGCACTGACCTCAGCATGTGCTTCCTTTGTCCGTTCCTCTCCCTTTTAAAAGTGCTGTTGTTTTGACTTTTCTTTCCCCCAAATTTCCAAAACAATGCAACAGCATATTAAAACAGTAATTGCTGCTCCTGGAGTTTGAGGAAGTCACCTCCAACACCTAAAATACCTCAAGAAGGAAGTAGCTGTTACAGCCAGAAATTTTTTCCATCCTCCATTTTGGATTACCCAAATCTGATTGCTTGGAAGAGGAAGCTAAAAAGCAAGTGCATGCTAAGTGAATTTCCAATACACATAAAATAACGTCACACTCGTTAGATATAAAACATATGCAATACAAGGCAATTTCATTTGGATGGCAATCTCTTTTTATAAAGCTTACTAATGTTCATTGACCTCTCACAGTTCATAAATTTGAGTGGAAAATTGATCTCAGGGTCAAATGTAGTTGCCTGAAAACAAAAAGAGGTTTGCAGATGATGAGCCTTCAGATGTTGTAAATTTAATATTTAATGTTCTCATCTCCACAAGATGATTCATGCACATCCCAAGACAGCAATTATTTTTTTCCCGTCTGGCGATTAAGTTCTTGTGGATTTGAATGGGAAGGAAGAAGATGATTCTGAGGGGGGAGCGGTGAGTCTGAAAAGTTAGAAGCATTAACCACCTACGGGCAAACTAAAGTAGAGAAGACGCAGTGGGAGGAAGCCACCCCTGAAAAGTCATGAGAAATCAAAGGGAGCAGAGATTATGTCCTAAAACCCTTCACCCCATACACTGGAGAAAACAGGAGGCAGGAGGATGTGAAGCTATGTAGGAAGATGCAGGGAATTATCATTTTATATTGAAGTCCATTTATCATTATATTCTTTGAATGCACCAAATACTTGTATAGCAGTAGCAAGTTTTGTACTTTTTTTCCTTTCCACAGAAATACTAGGCTCAAAATTACAGCTAACAATGCTACCACATGAATGTTTAGCATACTTATATTAGGTTCCTCTCTGCTATTTTAACAAAAGTTTTAACCCATTTAAACTTAATTTAATATGAGAGCATTTAGCATTCATACCATAGTGTCACTGACAGTAACTTCTGAGAATTAATGCTTAGACAGTCTTCCTGGGAAGAATGTCCTTAAAGAGTAAAACATGCTAACAAAGCAATTTTCATTTAATGTTTTATTCTTCAGAGAGGTCATAGAATTGTGTTGCATAGCATTCTGTGATTAATGTCTCATTTTCTGCTCTGCTCTAATGTCAAGGGTAACGGAAGAACAAGTTTGCTTTGTGCTCTCATCATCCCAACAGTTTACTTTTGATTCATAGTCCCTATCTACTTTGGTTCAGTAAAATAAAGGTAACCATTTGCTATCAATTTGTTTAACCCTGAGAAAAAGTGTTGGCTGTGGCAAATATGATAGCCCTGATATACTTGGGTCTGCTCTCCGTAACCCTGACTATTGTACTCGGAAACATTTATCTGTTCATCTTTCTAGACAGAGACCATGATCAGAACGCAAGTGTGATTCAGTAGCATGAGTTTAAATTTCCTGTTTGGATCAAAGAAGTGGCAATTGATTCTCCAACAGATGAAAGCTGTTCTTGGAAGAATACAACGATATTTCCGATTAGATAAATTGACAAGGGTAATCAGTACCTGCTAAATCAATTACCAGTTAAATTCCACACAACCTCTCCCTAATCTACTGGAATTTAAAGGGTAATTTGACAATGAGGAATCCAAAATTACTAGTGTCTCCAAATGGAAATTATATTTTCTCTGTCCTTTCCAAATTCAACTTGCTGATTTGAATATGACTGCTTGAAGAATTTTTAATGTAAGCTTTTAATAATGCAAAACATAAGCCAAAAGTTTTCATTGTGAATGCAGTTGGAGATTCAAGAACAAATTACTCTCAGAATTGCCTTTGTTTATCTCCAACGTATGCTCAAATTCAATTTTATTTCCAAAGAAGCGTTTCTGGACCCAAAACGTTAATTCCATTTCTCTCCCCATAGATGATGCCAGACATGCTGAGTTTCTACCGCAATTTCTGTTTTTTGTTTTGGCTTTATTTATTGGGGCGGCACGGTGGCTCAGTGGTTAGCACTGCTGCCTCACAGCACGGTGTCCCAGGCTCGATTCCAGCCTTGGGCGACTATCTGTGTGGAGTTTGCACATTCTCCCTGTGTCTGCGTGGGTTTCCTCCGGGTGCTCCGGTTTTCTCCCACAGTCCAAAGATGTCCAGGCCAGGTGAATTGGCCACGCTAAATTGTCCATAGTGTTAGGTGCATTAGTCAGAGAGAAATGGGTCTGGGTGGATTCTCTTCAGCGGGTCAATGTGGACTTGTTGGGCCGAAAGGCCTGTTTCCACACTGTAGGGAATCTAATCTAATAAGACTTTGGAAATGTCTGGCTCGGCTAATATTTATTGCTCATCCATAACTGCCCTTGAGAAGGTGGTGGTGAGTCATTTCCTGAAACTTCTACAGTCTATGCAGTTTAGATGCTCCGAGCTGCTGTTTACAGGGAGTGTTACAAGATACTGACTCCACAAAGGAGAATGAAGAGTAATATAGGTGCTTGTCAGAGCTGTGTGTGGCTGGCTGCTCCAGCTTTTCTAATCATTAGAGATTGTGGATCTGGAAGGTGGTGTTGAAGGAGGCTGAGTTGAAATACATCTTTTAGTTAGCAAAAGTACACTGATTGTGAAGGGCGTTAATGGTGAAGATGGTGGATTGGTGCCAATCAAAGAAGTTGCTTTATCCTGGATGGTGTCAAGCTTCTTGAGTGTTGTTGGTGCTGCATTCATCCAGGCAAGTTTGTGACTATTCCAACATGTGCTTTCTGAATGGTTGACAGGCTTTGGGGTTACTTACTTCAGGATTCCTATTCTCTGGGGTTTTCTTGTCGTCACTGTCTTAGGTGGCAAGTTCAGTTGAGTTTCTAGTCAATGGTAATGCTCAGGATGTTGATAATGGAAGGTTCAGTGATGGTGACTCCCTTGAATGTCAAGGGGCAATGGTTAGATGGTCAGAAGGGTGGGAAAATTGTAGAAATAAGAAAAAAATCACGATAAAATAACAAAAGGGGAGAAATTAGAATGTGTGAAAATCTAGCAAGTAACATAAAAGCAGACAGTAAAAGCATCTATAAGTATCAAAATGATAAGAAAACATTAAAATTAACTGTTGATGCCTTAGAGAATGGGATTGGGGAATTAATATTGGGAAATAGGAAATGGCATATGGACTTCACAATAGAGGACATAAAAAGCATCCGAGGATAGCATAAAGTAAGGTGGGGGTGGTAGTAGGGAAGTGGGGAGGAATTCAAAACGATCACAATCATTAGAGAAAAAGGTACAGGGAAAACAAATGGGACTGAAAAGTACTCCAAACCTGGAAGTTTTAGAAAAAGGGAATATATTGAAATGACTGTAGCGATAATGGATGCATTGGTTGTTTTTTTCCAAAATCTCCTAAAGGTGCCAACGGATTGGAAAACACCGAATATGACACCTCTATTCAATAAAAAGAGAGACAGAATACAGGAAACTATAACCAAGTTAGCCCGACACCTTTCATTAGGAAATGCTAGAACCAGTTTTTAAGGAGGTTTCAAGATGACATTGGTGCAACAGTTAGTGTCTCTAACTCAGCCAGAAGCTTATAGGTTCACGTTCTTCCTGGCTGAGGAAGTATATTTATAATATGATCAAATAAGTTGTGTTTCAACCTAATAATTCTTCCACACATGTCAATGGTAGGTCTTAAGAAAAACAGAGATTCCTGGTTAACTATGTGATGGACAGAACATTGATGCCTCTACCATCACTATTGTAGTTCCAGATTGCAGGATCCATGTAAAAATGTATATTACCACCTCAACCTGGACCCACAGACTGTGCAGCATTAGCATATTTTTGTGAAATGAGCTGTGTTTGACCAACCAAACAACGTTCTTTGAGGATGTAACCAATGGGGTGGATAAGAATATAGTAGTGGAAATGATGCATTTGGATTTTCAAAAAGCATTCAATGAAGTGCCACATAAAACGTCATTGCATAAGAATGTTAACATGGATAGTTGGTTGTTTAATGAAAAGAAACAGAGAGTTAGGAAAATGGATCATTTTCAATTTGGGAAAGCATATGGAATGGAATGCCACAGGGGTCAGTGCTAGAGACACAATTATTTATTATATCATTAAATGACTTGGATAAAAGGGACTAATAACAGGACTGATAATATAACAATTCAAGAGAGCTCTTAATGACATATACTTGATACAGAAAATAATGCAGACATGCATGAACCCAGTTCAAAGATTTTCCTAGAATCATAGATTCCCTACAATGCAGAAAGATGCCATTTGATATATTGAGTCTGCACCGACACTCTGAAGAGCATCGCATCCAGATCCCCCAACCACCCACATTCACTCTGGCTAATCTACCTGGCCTGCACACCCTGTACACTACAGGGCAATTTGGCCTTGTAAATCCATCTATCCTGTACATCTTTGCACTATGAGAGGAAACCGGAGTGCCCAGTGGAATACTCCGCAGACAAGGGGAGAACATTCAAATGGCACAAAGACAGTCATCTAAGGTTGGGCCCTTGGCGCTGTGAAGCAACTATGCTAATCACTTAGCCGCAGTGCTGTCCCTAACTCCACACAGACTTAAAACTTTACATGACCTCAAGAGGTTGAACTGTAACAAAAACAATAATCCTCTATTTGGCAACCACATCAAATATCCTTTAATAGCATCTTAAACCATCAAATTGTGAACTCAGTCCTCCTGAAATAATTAATTTTGTCACTTTTGAAACTCAGCCAAGCATTCACAGTTGGATCATCTATACTAACAGCCCTTGGAATATCAACAATACAGCATATTGAAACTGCAGAACTTTTTTTTTACGAAACTCTTCAAATTACCTCTTAATCAATGCATTCCTGTAGCTGGTTCTGATCTCAAACAACCCAGTTAGTTGCAGTCTCTGTTCATCTTTCATGCTTTTGCAGGGCTGGCAAATTTAAATAACTTAAAGCCATAATACTTGCACAGATTTTAACATCCTTCAAGAGAATTTACGTTACCTCCATAAATTTGTGACTAAAACACTATAGATTAATAGCCTTGAAACATGGAAACTGGACTCTGTTGGAACTCAGCTCTAATTTCAAAGAGTCCTCTTGAGTTTGAGTTTCTCAGCTCTGTGATACCCTCTTTTGGCAAAACAAAATCTGCAACAAACTGAGAGGGGTGTAGCACAGTGTGGCAACTAGTTGGGGTGGGGGTGGGGGCCTCCTGTATCAATGTCTACCATTCTTCAAATCCTCTGAAGTCAGCAAAGATCTGGCTCAAAGAGTCCGCAATAGCATTTGGATTGAAATAGTCATTTCTGTAGTAACTTGTTTTTATAATTTTGCTAAAGCTTTTCATTTTGTACTCATTAAGACAATTGGTAGGAAATAACAGTGCAAAATGAAATCAGCATTTATACTGAGTGAGAGGAAAGTTAATTTGTTGGCAACTGGATGCTTATTGTTAGAAACATTGACATGGAAAATGCACCAGTTAACCTTTATCATTGGCTTATTATAGAATCATTGACACCATGAATCTTTTGTTTTCTTATTTCCAACTTACATATTAATATTCAGTCCAACATTTTCAATATGCCTCAGCAATTATACTCATGCTAATTACAAACTCAATGACGGTAAAACTATAGCACTATATCAAATATGTTTCTGACTACCTCAGACTGTTATAAATGGGATCATTTGAATGTTAAATTTGTCAGACTTCAAACTGTAATATCAAAGCTTCACAATTAAATAAAATATTGTAGTTTTGAAAAATTAAACAGCAGATGAATTAAACCATGAGCTAGCAGGATTCAAAGGAAATCATTTCACTGCGTCATTGTTGTAACTGTACCTGTAGCAATAATCCAATTCAATTTTGAAGAAAGTAGCATAATTTCAAACTTGGACCTTGTCCCAACTGTTGTAAAGCTTCTGCAAACAAGGTGTGCATAAAAACATGAGAATCTTTCAGAAAAGCAAAAGGCCAGCAAAACTAAAATTTCAAACTTTTTTATACTGAATCAACGCTTTCCTTTTACAAATTTCAGTTTGTTAATGCAGTGGGAGTAATGGCTAAGATGTTCCCCAAAACACCCTGCTTGTTCAGAGTTAAAGAATTACAGGGAAAATGAAGATTACAATTCATGGGTTCAACCTCATTTCAGGAAAACATAAAACATAGAGTCATAGAGATGTACAGCACAGAAACAGACCTGTTGGTCCAACTCATCGATGCCAACTAGATATCCTAAATTAATCTACTGTCATTTGCCATCACTTAGCCCATGTCCCTCTCAACACTTCCTATTCATATACCCATACAGATGGCCTTTAAATGTAATTGTGCCAGCCTCCTCTGACAGCTTGTTCCATACACATACCATCCTCTGGATGAAAAAGTTGCCCCTTAGGTCCCTTTTAAATCTTTTCCCTCACCCGAAACCATAGTAAATGTTTCAGTCACTGAAATGTGCTACAGACTCACTGTAATGTTTTTATTCTGGGAAGTATTTTCTGCATATATAAATGTACATTGTTTGTTGCTGCACATGCCAATGCACACGAAAAAAACGACAATTCACGATCAACAACTCATGGAAAGCTCTGAGTATCGGCTTATGCCCTGGGACTACTATTGCATGGTGATAGAATGGCTGCAATATGTTGAACAAGATATTTGGCTGAATGTTGTTATTCTGCATGGCAGAAATCAGGCCCACTATTCTGGAGTAATTACAAAAATTAAAGATCTAATGGACGTATGCAAAATTGCTCAATTTACCTGAATTTTAAACCAAGGTTACAGAAAACTTGGACCAGATATCTACTTTAAAAGAGTTACTATTTAGTAATTACATAGGCACATACACAGCATCACAGAGAGGAAAAAGTAATATTTAGGGGATCCTGTTGAAAAGACCAAGTGAGGTGATAATTAGCTGATTGAAGATTGCTTCTTGATCTTCCTTTCCAAGATGCACACTGGTTTGTAAGAACCACAGGGTGACTGGTTCAACTGCTAAAGGTCTCTGACTTATTAATTAAAGTTCATAGTTTTCAGAAACTGCTGAAAGCAAGTCACTTAGCTTCTTCAAGCTTAAAGTGGCTTTTTTCTACAGGGAATAGAGACAAAGCTTCTGACCTGGTAGAGATCAGATGACTTTTCATTATGTTCTTCACAGCTCCAAAATATTCAGCCATTTGAGAACCATTCACATAGCTGCTGTCAGCCACAAGGACTTTGTCGCAATAATTAGTCACTGGTCCACAGAGCAACCAGCTACTTGTTACTGGAGGAATATCCATTTGTACACCGCCCTTGGCTCCATTTGTCTGCTCCTGCCCCGGTTACTGCTTGAACCAGCAGCTCTGTCAACAGCGCTTCAAATGAGTTGCAGGTAACTTGCCTTTACAAATCTCAGTCCTTGATTTTGAAAACTGTTTGTTTTCCATTTCAGTCCACAATTAAAAATACTGAACAATAAAAATGATATGGTCTTTACCTTAATGAATAAGAATAGAAATACTTACTTAGGTAAAAGGACTATTTGATGAAGTTTGCTAGTATAATGTCCACCAGCTTTGCTTCGTATTTCATAAGGCCATGACGTATATGTTTGCTGTCTGAATATTTAGCTTTATGTGGGCTTTCCCATGTATATTTTGTTGACATCGAGCCTGGTTTAGTATCAAAGTCAATTATTGTACAAGCTGCAATTTCCTGCAGTAGGGAATTGGAAGAATTTAGCCCCTGTCACAAATTCCATAACCTTGACACCTAACCTAACTCCGTTTCTGGTATCAGGTTTAAGATAACTGATCTCAGCACTTCAATTATCTGATTGAATCCCAGCTGAACTTCTAACTCTCTGTTCTGTCTATCACAGAGACCATGTATCTGCACTTTTGTGTCACCACTATGTTCTGCTCCTATTCCAGTCCCTCAACTGTTGAAATCTTCAGAGACAGCAGCATTTTTTATGTGCAATGCTATTTTTTCACCTTTTTTCCTACTATGAGTAAATCACCCATGTTTTCCAACTGATCAATTTACATGCAAAGCCTGTTAAGGACAATACAGATCAGCAAGGATGAGGGAGACCAAAGGAGACGGGGAGGGGGCATGGAGGCCAGGAATTATCGTCGTGATCAGAGCCGTTAGTATAGACATGCTGACAAATTCACCAAGTGAATTGCTTCTTTCCTGATGTTAGATTCTTGTGCTGCTTTAGTGTCATGCTTGATTTATAATTTCACCTGTAAATAAGTCAGACTGTCAGCCTACCAACCTATTGTCCAAGGCTTTCAAAAGTATGAAATAAACATAATGGACGTGCCATGTATTTGCTGAGACAATCCATTATATATAAGGAGTTAATCAATCTAATCTTTGCAATGATGTGCCAACTTAAGTTTATTTTAGACAATTTGTATGCCAACAGAATTTATGACCACAGGGGAGAAGTTTTGAGAGAAACACCAAAACTGCGTGACTCAGGCCTCATTAACACGTTATTCTGACCTTCATCTTGTCTTCACAAGCAATCCTCCAGCATGTGCCACTGAAGACTAAAACCCTCTAATTCTTCCCTTTAGCAAACCAACAGAGTGCGAGGCCAATTGCAGTGACCCTTGTTTCACACCTAATGAATCTTCCTTGACAAAAAGTGAAGTTTTACTTCTAAGAATCTTTGTAATAAACATTGTTTGAAATATTTCATTCTTTTTGCTTCCCTATTTTCTCAGACTCTGTGGTTTATGAATGAAAGCTTGTTCCAGAGAACAAATCTTGTTTGGAACCTTGGAGTTTTCCATAGATATCTGAGAGTCTGGTTTTCTGTAAGTTTTCTTTTCATTTGTCTGTGTTGCTTTGTTCATCAAAATTTGGAAATGTGGATCTCCCCCTTTTCCCTTTGATGATCAGACCAAACACTGTTAAATCTGGTTATTGTATTAAAACTGAGCTCATGTGTGAAGTTCCAACATCTGAATAAGACTTCCTCCCCATTACAAGACTGATGTTCTAATACTCAAACTTCATAGCCTTCCTGAACAAACAGGTCTTTATTAGTCTAATTTTTAAGTATAATTCAAGGACATTGAATGTTACTTTAGGAAATCAACTCAGGCTTGAATCCTCACTCCCAAACCCGATGGAGTGGAGGTGTGGATGGATATTAACAGAAGTCAAGCCAATCACAACTGGAAAGAGTTCAAAGACAGCCATCGGGGCTATTGTGTGCAGGGATGGATGTGGGAAAGCCTTCTTTGGTGATCTAAGATTTTGCCCCAGTTGTAACAAAAGAATTAAAACAATTCTATAGTGATTGTTTTCAGGCTCATGTCAACTGATAAACTGAATCAGCAATTATATTTTAAGTCCAGGTAGTTATTTTTTATTTAAATGCCATAAAGTTTAAATCGCTTGACAGTTCCAATGAATTTATCTACTTTTAATACCCATTCACATCTATTTTAAAAAAGACCAAGGAGTACTTGACCTATCCCAAGGTACTTGACCTCTCCCAAAGGAAGTCAACATCCTCAAAAGAACACCTTACGTCTCCAACAAAGGGAAACTGGACCTCTACAAAATTGTCCCATACTCCCCAAAAGCTCTTGTAAATTTAGATCTTTCTTGAAAAATGTAAATTCTGGAAATTATGCTTTGGACATTGCATTAATGATACTTGAATTTGACTGATGGCAGCTGCAATTTTCAGTACGAAAAGTTGGTGAAACCTGCAAATTATAACAGATAATCCTTTTGGTAAAATTGGTGAGCTCAGGAGTAAGAGCTCTATAATTAGGGATCTGGCCCCATTTCTTTGTGAAATTGGAGACCCTTTCCATCATTGCTATAAAATTTTGTTAAGCATTTTCTGTACCCTCTTTAATTTTCTATATATTATCCTTTTTTGCCAATTAATCATTAAGCAACAGAAATTGAACTTCCTGTCTTGTTCCTCATTAGCAAAAAGAAGATGACTTGCAGTTCTGTAACACTTTCACATTTATTTTTGAGAGACTAACATAGGGATAGTTATTGATCAGGGCACCAGACATAATTTTCCAGCTCTCATTTGAAATAATGTCATGTCATAGGTTCCTTTACCTGAATGGACACACTAGTGGGTTTAATTGTCATTCAAAACCTTAGTGGACACAGTAATGGGTTTAACTGTCATTCAAAAGACAACAATTCTAACAATGCAACACTCCCTCAGTACGCATTCAAGGACAAGCCTTGAATTTTATGCTTAATCTCTGGAGATAAATGTGAGCCAGGATCTCAGTATTCAGAGACAAGAGGGCTAGGCACTGAATCACAGTTCACTGTGTCTGCTAAAATTGACAAGGTTATAATCCTGATGGTTACCTGTTGTGGTTCTGTTCGTCGAGCTGGAAATTTTTGTTGCAAAAGTTTCGTCCCCTGTCTAGGTGACATCCTCAGTGCTTGGGAGCCTCCTGTGAAGCGCTTCTGTGGTGTTTCCTCCGGCATTTATAGTGGCCTGTCCCTGCCGCTTCCGGTTGTCAGTTTCAGCTGTCCGCTGTAGTGGCCGGTATATTGGGTCCAGGTCGATGTGTTTGTTGATGGAGTTTGTGGATGAGTGCCATGCTTCTAGGAATTCCCTGGCTGTTCTTTGTTTGGCTTGCCCTATAATGGTAGTGTTGTCTCAGTCGAATTCATGTTGCTTGTCGTCTGCGTGTGTGGCTACTAAGGATAGCTGGCGTTTCGTGGTTAGTTGATGTTCATGGATGTAGATCGTTAGCTGTCTTCCTGTTTGTCCTATATAGTGTTTTGTGCAGTCCTTGCATGGGATTTTGTACAATACATTAGTTTTGCTCATGCTAGGTATCGGGTCCTTTGTTCTGGTGAGTTGTTGTCTGAGGGTGGCTGTTGGTTTGTGTGCTGTTATAAGTCCTAGTGGTCGCAGTAGTCTGGCTGTCAGTTCTGAAATGCTCCTGATGTATGGTAGTGTGGCTAGTCCTTTGGGTTGCGGCATGTCCTCGTCCCGTGGTCTTTCTCTTAGGCATCTGTTGATGAAATTGCGCAGGTATCCGTTTTTGGCGAATAC
>NC_057721.1:60063470-60078344 GCF_004010195.1 Chiloscyllium plagiosum | reverse complement strand
AGTTGGTTATCCTTTTCTTCTTCTCTCGTGAATCGGATTCCTGTGAGTGTGGCGTTGATGATCCGGTGTGTTTTCTCTATTTCTGTGTTTTTAATGATTACAAAGGTGTCATCAACATATCTGACCCAGAGTTTGGGTTGAATTTGTGGTAAGACTGTTTGTTCTAACCTTTGCATTACTGCTTCTGCTATGAGTCCAGAGATCGGTGAGCCCATGGGTGTTCCATTGATTTGTTCGTATATCTGGTTGTTGAATGTGAAGTGTGTTGTGAGGCACAAGTCCAGTAGTTTAAGTATGCCGTCTTTGTTAATAGGTTCAACGTCCTGTTGTCTGTTCTGTACGTCCAGCAGGTTGGCTATTGTTTCTCTGGCTAGGGTTTTGTCAATAGAGGTTACCTGCTGCTCATTCTCACTATTGAACTTTGCCACTCTGATGTGATAAACGTTAACAGAGTCTTTGGAGAAGTCTGCAAAGACAGATCTTTAACAGTGAAGTAGACATTTCTGTGGTTGTCTCCACTGTAGACCCTCTGGAAATGTTGAAACAACTCGCTGAGTCTAGGCCAACCATTGCCCCAGCTTATTGAGCCTAGAATATGCAAATATTAACCTCGTGGTGAGAGTGGTCATGTTAATTCTGGGTAAGGTGATTTAAGTCCCATTAAGATCAGGACCTGACACATCTAGGTCTTAACTGAGATTCCAACTGTTCTGGAAGAATCCTGCCAAAAAGTTGTGGTGTGATACTTATGGAACAACGGGATAAAGTTTAGATTTTCTGATAACTTTGTTTTTACCCATATGTTTTGCTTCAGAGCAATTTGATTCTCACAGTGTCACTGAAGGTTCTGCTTTCAGTTCCACCTTATTGTCCATCAGGTGAACCTGTACAGCTCTGAATGGTAATGTCCCCATTACACAATGATGTGGTGGTTCAGTATCAGTATAATCAGCAGGCTAATAACCTAACCAATATATCTAATTAATTGGTTTCAGTCCTGTTGGATAATGAATAGCAAGTCTGTTGTGGCTTTATGCAGCTAAAATAACACATACAGGACGGAAGTCCTTGCAGCGCTCCCATCCCTTGGGTTTCTCCAAGTATAAATCCAGAGCACAAGGCTGCCCCTAATTAGTCAATTGTCAGTCTGACTCAGTTAGCATTCCTGTCTCTGAGTCAAATGGTTATGAGTTCAAATCACATTCTAGAAGTAAAGCAGAAATCATTTCACTGCAATATGGTGTTAAGCTCGGGCCGTATTGCCAGAAGTTCTTTCCTTTAGATGATACATTAAGCTGCAATGCAATCTGCTTCATCTACTGATTCAGTTGGATGTTAAATGTGTCAATGCAAAATATAAGTGAGAACAGGATGCTGTCCCATCGTGTCATGCTATTGGGTTTAAAGGAAAAGTCACATTGCAGTTGGCACAACTTCACCTGATTTAAGAGTGCTTGACACTGACTGTATATACTTATAACGAGAAGCTGGTCCATGCTCCACCACATATATGACCTAATAAATTACCACGCACAAAAAGAACAGAACAATTGTGGTCAGTGATCCAAAGATATCATTGTTTCATCAATCATACTAATTCATTTGTTATGAAGCAAATCAAATACATCCCAGAGCTACATGACTATGTACAAATCATAGGCTATAGTCTTCAAGTAGCAATGCTGCGATAATTAGTTTTGACTGATCCTTCATAAACATGAAGTTGAATGTTGAGTGCTTCTCTCTGCTTTCGTGACATCCAATTACTCATAAAAACATATATCCTGAAGGCTAACCATGTTTCCTGTTAATTGCACCAGAAACAGACTTGCCATGCATCACTTTTGATGAACAGTGACATTCGATTGTTGTTTAAGCTTGTGCCCAGGTAATATGCCAGCTGAAAATGCCATAGTCGGTTTAGGATCTGGCCTTCAAAAAAACACATGCAAATTAAGAGTTGTAATGAGTGTTAACCTTTAGCTAGTGTTGCATGTCAATCAATATCTCACTCTGCTTATGAGGCAAATTCTAACCAACAGTTATAAACAAGTCAATGCAGGATTGGATTGGATTGGTCAAATTGACTCTTTTAAGATATCATTGGGTTAACTGACTACTTTGAAGAAAAACAGCTGTATTGCTTTGCTTAAAAACATACTGAAAATTGCAGGTATAAGTCAACTTAGAATATTTTCTGGATGCCAAAAGTCATTGGTTGTTCACATATTTGGCACAAAAGACTACACTATCTTCAGCTACAAAATGCTATATTCACAATCATCGTCAGTTTTAATTTTTCACCACAGAAATGTGTTTTACTTGCCTTCTACTGTGAGTTGTTTTAAGCAGCAAGTATGGGCTTTGTTGTAAAGATGATGATGCATGGAAGCTGAAGACATGCTCACATATAGCAGACCATTCATGGCATGGTTTGTCACCATCAGAATTGGATCCTTCAAAAAGGATTAAAGTACAAAGCTGCTTTCACATTAAAAGTTGGACCATTTGCTAACTTGTCAACTAACCACCACAGCAAAGGAATTCAGTATCAGTGAAAATCCGTTGCAGGAGTGGAAAAGGAAGATAGCTGTCCTGAAGAAAATACCAGAGATCAAATAAACCATCAGGACCGGAACCAGACACTGACGTCATCTTGAGAAGCATCTAGAGCAGCATCTGGGGCAGCACGGTCACTCAGCAGTTAGCACTGCTGCCTCACAGCACCAGGGACCTGGATTTGATTCCAGCCTCAGGCGACTGTCCGTGTGGAGTTTGCACATTCTCACCATGTCTGCCTGGGTTTCCTCCCACAATCCAAAAAGATGTGCAGTCAAGTGAATTGGCCATGCTAAATTGCCCATAGTGTTAGGTGCATTAGTCTGGTGTAAATACAGGGTAGGGAAATGAGTTTGGTTGGGTTACTCTTCGGAGGGTTGGGTGTGGACATGTTTGGCTGAAGGGCCTGTTTCCATACTGTAGGGAATCAGTCTTTACTATATATCAGAGTGGGTCATTGAAACTAATCGCAATGGATGCAGCATCATGAGAAGTACAAAACATTTTTGCATATAAATGGGCCGGATTGAATCCTGAGCCCAGCAAATATTTCAAGTTAAAAACTACAGATTTCAAAATTATCAGCATCTAATAGTTTATCATCAGACAGCGGCAAAAATGCAGATATCCATTATGTAATTTGGACAACATGGGTGAAGCACTCATGAATTTTGGTACATTCAGCAGATAAATGATAAAGTGGAAATTATCAAGAACAGTTCAAGTGAAAAATGCAGAATTGAGAAGGCTACATTCGTTGTGCTGGAAGGCTGGATGGCTGACAGAATGAAATTAAAGCCTAAAGTAATTTTCAAATAGTAAACCATGGCAAACACCAAGTTTCTTTAAGGAGCCTTCTTGCTTGTGCACCACAATAGTAGCATGAACGAGGAGATGTGAAGCTGTGGATCAATAAATTATGGAATAGCCCTCCCAGAGCTTCATCCAAAGAAATTTACCAGGATGTTGCTGGAGATGGAGCATTTGACTTATAAGGAGAGGGTGGGACTTTTTTCACTAGAGCGTAAGAGGTTGAGAGGTTTATAGAGGTTTATTAGATCATGAGGGGTCTGGATAGCGTGAATGGCAGGTGTAATTTTCCTAGGATGGGGGATTTCAAGACTAGGGGGCATATTTTTGAGGTGAGAGGAGAAAGACTTAAAAAGGACATGACGGGCAATTTTTTACACCCAGAATAATTTGTGTGTGGAATGAACTTCCAGACAAAGTGGTGGATGTGGGCACAGTACGACAGTTAAAAGACATTTGGATGAGTACATGAATCAGAAATGTTTGGAGGCATATGGGCCAAGCTCAGAAGGGTGAGACTAGTTTAATTTGGGACTATGTTGACATGGACTGGTTGTGTCTGGTCTGTTTCTGTGCTACATGGCTCTTTAAATCAGCCTGTTAGTGTGGGGCATGTTTAGATCCTGTATAATTGATGAGATCAATAGGTACCTGCAAATAAATGACTCCCAAATTGCAGTTATACTATTTCTATTTCTGGACATATGACTCAACAAACCATTGAATGATCATGTTTGTATTGAATGGAATCAATGGATGGTTAAGGGAAAAAAAGTGGAAATGTGCACACTGCCCTGCTTGATGTTTTGTGTGATTTCATTAGAAAATTGCACGATGATGATAGTCTACAAAGTTTAATTAGTTTATTCAAAAAATGCAAAAACTCCAAGTCAATGGTTGGGGAGGAAGATGATTTATTGTGGGAGTATGATTCTGCAAGTGTCAAATCTGTTTCACAGTAGACTACTTATGATGATGCCATAACCAAAGTGATTCAGTATGGATTCAATTAAATCTTTGTATCAAATGCCAAAGTCAATAAATTTGAAATGTTCAAAATACTTTTTGATTTTGAGTACAAGTAATTTTTTGCGATTGATTCATGTAAAAAACCATGCTACTTTAGTTTAATATGAATTGCCACCATTACATTTTTTCATGATTCAAAATGGTGACCACTCATACAAACAGTTCATATTTTATACTTAGCCATGAGTCAATCTGTTTTTGCAAGGATTTAGCGTGGCCAATTCACCTAACCTGCACATTTTTGGACTGTGGGAGGAAACCGGAGCACCCGGAGGAAACCCACGCAGACACGGGGAGAATGTGCAAACTCCACACAGTCAGTTGCCTGAGGCGGGAATTGAACCCGGGTCTCCGGACATTCTGAAGAATACAGCAGTCCCTCAGTCTCATCCCTCAGGTTTAGTATTGAGGCTGCTCAGAGGGTAGGCTGAGAATATGTGCAGCTGGGAATTACCTCAGACACTGTCCTCTGAGAAAACTGAAATGCCTCAGAAAGAGATGCTGGCACCAAGCTTTCCAGGTGGGAACTTCGATGTCCTAGTCCGGTAAGATGGCAATGGAGTAGGACTCTGACCCTGGGGCTCGTCCACTCCATCTGCTTTTCTCTTCATTTGTTTTATTTTTTTTTCTCTTTTTTTGTGTTTTATTTTCTTCTTTTCTCATTTATTTTCCATACCTCTTGTTTAAGATCTCGATCGTGGGGATGACATCGGCAGTGGGGAGATGGCCCAGTGCGGACATGTAGCTGCTGTGATGGAAGCGAGTTTGGGTTCTCAGTGGTGTCGGCATCCAGTGCAGACTCATGGAGGCAGTGGTGGTGGCAAGTCTAGGCCCAGGTGAAGAGCTGACAGCATTGGTAGCGGCTGCATTGGCAAGGTTGGCCTGAAGAAGACTTATGGCAGTGGCAAAGTTGCGTTTGAGCAGGTGCGGTACCCGGCTGCATTGGTGAGGTGCAGCAAGGAGTCATAGTGTCGAGTATACCAGTGGAGGGGAGATGGTGCTGAGGAGTAGCGACTTTAGGTCTAGTGGCGGGAGCACGGCAAAGGAGATTTGTGCCCAGCCACCAGTCCCATGGCCCATGGCATAGCATTTAACAAGGAGGACTTTAAAGCTGAACACTTTTTCTTTATTCTTCTGTCTTTATACTCTATGCTTTGGCTTATTTTTCTCTGTTTTAATATGGTGCCAGAGAGTGATGACACCGTACAACACCTTTCACTATATTTTGCAACAACAGACGTGACAATAAGTGACTCAAATTGGGTGGTCAAGAGGAGAACATCTTTTGTCTGATGGGCCACTAGAGGAGGCTGAGCCACCAAACGCGGCCATTCTGGACACAGAGAGAAGTCTGGATCAGTGATATCTCCAGGGTGAGGAGGCATGCATAGAAATGCAGGAAAAATACAATGGTCATCTGTGATCTTCAAGGCAAATTTCCACCATCTTTCCTGCTGACAGTCACAGGGCCAGCATTCACTATCACTCTGCCACTGCACACAAACTCCAGCAATGATCAAGGATTACCAACCTCACAACTGCACACAGTATTTCTATCCAATGCAGGACTGCTCACCTTTCCTGCTCTCTGGTTAAAAGGCTGTGCAACCCACAAAGGCTGGCAGCCTCCGGCTGGCAGCCTCCAGATAGGTGCAAAGTGAGTGAGGACCAAGAAATAAAGCGAGGAGTAGTAAGTTCCATCCTGTTCAGAGACAGGGGAAGATTGTGTGTCCCAATGCGCAAAATGGCCCAGCAGGAGCAGACAAGTCACAGGTGTCCATCAGCTGAAAGCAAAATGCAGAAGATCTGAGATGGACTTTGAATTGATCTGAAATCAGCCATGGTTTGCTCGGGATGGGACCATTCGCCACAGCAGATTCGCTGCTGACGATTAGCCACTGCCCTTTGACCACCATGGACGCTTAGCCACTGCCCATTGGCCACTGAAGATGATTCGCCATCGCAAATTCTGCAAATAGAAGTATTTACAATATTGGATGAACCCCATCAAGTCTTTTTGCTAAAATACAATATACCTGAGAGAATAAAATAGGGGCTAGGTTGAATGTACCATCCACAAACCATGTTGATTTTGCTAAATGATGTATCCAACATTCCCTACCAAATATGATTATACAATTACTTCCTTGACCATCCAATAGTGTATATACTTCGCGGAGCGATTCAGAGAGCACCTCTGGGCCACCCGGACGCAACCTGACTTACAAACCTTCACAAACCTTGCAAAAATTTTATAACGTTGTTTGGTTTTGCCATTTTATTTTTCTTATTTGATCAGTTGAGTGAATCTTAGCCACTGGTGCATGGACAATGTTTGATTTATTTGTATTATTAATGACTTTGTAACATGTGTGACTATTGTGTTTTCAACTTTTAACTCATTTTGTATTTGAAGAAGGGCCTGTGCCCGAAACGTCGAATCTCCTGTTCCCTGGATGCTGCCTGACCTGCTGTGCTGTTCCAGCAATAAAGTTTCAACTTTGATCTCGAGCATCTGCAGACCTCACTTTCTCCCTGTATATACTTCTACCAAATAAGCAGCGTTCAACGTATATATGCATGTTTGAAATGGTGAAGTATTTGGTACCTAATCCCAGACCACAGTATATCCATTCTGACTTTGAGCAAGCAGCTATCAGTGCTGTGAGAGAATGTTTTCCTGAAGTTAGAATTAGGGGCTGTTTCTTTCATTTGGCACAAAGTATGCATAGATGTATTGACGCAGTTGGAGCAACTCGTCAATACCACACCGATCTTAATGTGAGATTTTACTGCCATTATAAAGATTTTTAAAATATATTTTCTTTTTCTGGTTAAAGTTTATAACTCATTTTTATATGTAAACCAATAAAATGATATTTATTTTACCTCTTTTTTTAATCAATATGTACTATGTAGTTGTATAAATAAAGGGGACTGAGAAGTATGAAAGACCAGGCGGGAGGGAAAACAATCAGTACATATATATATTTCTGGTGGCGAACAATCCCCAGAGGTCAAACGACCCCAGTGGAGAAACGCTGGTGGCGAACCAGCAGTCGCTAATCATCGGCGGCGAATCTGCCGTGGCGAATTGTCACCAACCCGGTTTGCTAATGTCAACTTCCGTCAATGAAGGGTGGAGGAGAACACTGTCCATGAAACATTCAATGACATGTTATTGAAGGTGCATTGAAATGGAGACCTGGAGAAGCAAGGGATGATCTACTTCAACCAGGTAGCTGTTCTTCCTTTCAAGCCAGGAATTGTCACGTCCAGTTTCCCAAGAGAAGAGGGGGGAATTGCAAAGTGTAAAGAAATGAGCTATTTGAAGTGATAATGAGATTGAGATGGAAATAAAGCAGTTACAAATTATTAACGAGATTCTAATATTGCCATTGACTGCCTAAGAAAAGAAAGAATTGCTTTTCAGAGATTCCAATATTTTTCATTCACACCATGTTTTCCCATATTTTACACCTACATTTCCTAACACATGGGTAGATTCTGCCCTGAATTACTGCCCTTCATCAGTTCTGAATGTTTAATAAGTCTTTGGGATGAGAGTTTAATGGCTCAATGCTTGGATTTCACAGGCTGTTGGATGCTCTACTCCATATAACTACAAATTGCGGGATGATAGATTTAATATAGATGTCAGGGGCAGGTTCTCTACTCAGAGAGTGGTAAGTGCGTGGAATGCCCTTCCTGCTAATGTCGTCAACTCAGCCACATTAGGGAGATTTAAACAATCTTTGGATAAGCACATGGATGATGATGGGATAGTGTAGGGGACGAGCTGACAATAGTTCACAGATTGGCATAACATCGAGGGCCAAAGAGCCTGTTCTGCACTGTATTGTTCTCTGTTCTGTGTTCTATATTCAATGTTCTATAACAACTCTGCCAACAAGAGAAGAACTGAGGTCAAGGATGTTCTATTACTAGAAGAAAGATGCTTATAGCAGCATTACAGAAGGGGCTTCTCTGATCACCCACTGTAACTTTGGCAAAAAGATTTGCTGGCATCCTGGTGAAACAGTACAATCAATCTTTATGTAAATTCTCCAAGGTTTCCATGGATGTAGTGCCAAAGTTACAGCAGATGATCAGGAGAATCCTGTGGAAATTCAACCCTGGGGAATTTTGTGAATTGTCAAGCATGAACAATGCGAAGCAGGAATAGAATAGATGGATTTAAATTGTCATTTGCAGGACTGATTTGCTTCAAGAGACTCCAATTCAAACAGATACACAGATTCAGCAATGGAGCAGGTGAATGGAAAAATATACTTTGAGATAGATCAAATGATTTATACTCCACGTAGAAAGCACATATTGCTGCGAAGTGAAGACATAATCCTGGTGTTATAGATTCATAGTCGAGAGTGTGGTGCTGGAAAAGCATAACAGGTCAGGCAGTATCTGAGGAGCAGGAGAATCGACATTTCAGGCATAAGCCCTTCATCAGGATTAAAAATCTATAGCAAGTTTGGAAGGACATTATTTGACCCACTGTTGTTGTAACTGGTGGTGGAAAATCACTTCTGTCTTTTGCCTAGATTGAAATGTGGTGAGCATTCTCTGCCCATTACTGACTGATTATTGAATGGTAGCACAGAGAAGGTTCCTAAATGTTAATCAGAACAATCACAGAGACTTGCTGCTATAATAATAATAATTTTTAAAAATCAGTTGTTCCATTATGAAATTAAAAATCACACAACACCAGGTTATAGTCCAAAAGGTTTAATTGGAAGCACACTAGCTTTCGGAGCGACGCTCCTTCATCAGGTGATAGTGATGAAGGAGTGTCGCTCCGAAAGCTAGTGTGCTTCCGATTAAACCTTTTGGACGATAACCTGGTGTTGTGTGATTTTTAACTTTGTACACCCCAGTCCAACACCGGCATCTCCAAGTCATGCCTATTATGAAACACATTGTTGAGTCAGAAAATGTGTCTAACTGTACAACACCTGACATTAAGCACTCAGAAAATGGCAAGCAAAGAAGTAAAGAAAATGTTTATGTTCAATGCGAGGGTGAATATTATGGGGAAGAGTTTAACAGCAAAACTCTAGAATTTAATTTGGGCCTATGGTGTAAGAGAAAGCAAATTTTCCCAGGCGCTGAATGACATGGCGAGTCAGTGGGAAAATATGGTGAGATCAGAAAAATGGGATTTGCGCTGTCAGATAAACAAAGTCTGATGCTCCACCCTGGATTTGAGCAGTGAGATGTAAAAGCAATATCCTATTCTCCCATAGAGTGAAAAGAGTCTAGACAGTGACAACTCCTGACATGAAAGGCATCTTGGGTGCTTGGCAGTTCCAGCTCACTCTTGTTCTTCTGGGCCTTCATTTTGGACAGCGATTCCAAACCTCTCAGGGTATGTTCCGTGGACAGTGACTGCCTGCACACTCTCACCCACGCAAGCTGGCACTGGGCCCACACCAACCTCACCACATCAACATGACACAATTTTGATTCGCTTAGAACATAGTTCTCCACTAAAATGCTGCAGTTTGGAGCGCATCAACACCTTGCATTGTAATGCTGCTGTAAGCCCACCGTGTGGAAAGAGACAGATACCCAACATATTGATTAAGAGTAGGATGCACTTCAGGGCTCTTGGCTTGCTCTTGTATTGCTCACTCAGTTCATGTATCAGTGCAAACACCAAGAAAACCTTGTCACTGTTTGTCAGAAGTGACTAAACAAGGGGGTACAGCACCATGTTATGTCAAGGTCACGCCCACAGTGGGTGAAGTCAGCTTATTCAGCAAACACACCAAATGTGCTTCAGCCAAATAGCACTGTCTCAAAGTCTGAGTGAGTCCTCAGTGAAGTCTGCACAGACTGTCATTGAGGTTGACTTCACAGTCAGTCAGGGACAGCATCTGATCTCATTGCTGGGGTTTGGACATAGTCAGTAAGCTGTTTGTGTCATAGGCTATTGCAGGGACAACTCACCATTCAGCAGAAGTCTGCTGGAAAACCAATATCCCTGGTGCTTGCACAATATTGAACTGACCATTGTGTGCCTGGATGAACACTGGCATTCTGAAGCTGCCCTGCTCACTCAAGGACATTTTGGGAAAATTACAGAAAAGGGGAAGATGGCACCATGATCTTCTGACAGAGACCTGGAGGTGCTGGTTCCCTTCCTCGAAAACCAGACCCAGGAAGTCTGGTGCAAGGTTGCCATCTGGATCAATGCCATCCCCAGAGGAATGGTCAACAGTCCTGTCAGAGAATAGAATAGATTCTCTACAGTGTGGAAACAGACCCTTCGACCCAAATCCACACCGACCCTCCAAAGAGTAACTAACCCAGAACAATTCCCTTACGTTTACCCCGACTAATGCACCCAACCTAAATATCCCTGAACACCATGGGCAATTTAGACTGGCCAATTCACCTAAACTGCACATCTTTGGATTGTAGGAGGAAACCAGAGCACCCAGAGGAAAGCCACGCAGACACAGGGAGAATGTGCAAACTTCACACAGATAGTCGCCCAAGGTGGGAATCAAACCCGTGTCCCTGACATTGTGAAGCAGCAGTGCTAGCCACTGAGCCACCATGGATGATCATATTCTCCACTTTGCCAGTCTATGTGCCACATTCTTCTCTTTGCTACTCAAACTGACAATGGATTGTGACTGATTTTGCACTTTTGTAAAGATGTTACTGCTATAACCTTATGTTTGATTGTCCATCTCTCTGTGTAGACCCAAATAGCATCATGACAGCATCAGGCAGTACTTCATGACTACACCCAGCTTCCATGGCTGGAGGTCTGTGCTGAGAGCCGACTGCATTGTCTGGAAGTAAGAGGAACAGTGCTTATACATTGGGTGTGCAGGCAGTCACTGTTCAGAGACCATCTCCTGAGAGTTTAGGAATCGCTCTCCAAAATCAAGGCCCAGAAGAATGAGGATGAGCTAACCACTCTGACTTTCAGGTCAGGAATTGTCTCTATCTAGTTTCCTTCCGCTGCATGGGAGAATAGGAAATTGTATATAAGTGAGGTCAGATTAGGTTGCACCTTTAACTGTCTTCATAAGGCACCCCTATTCTTTCACAGCCTCTGCATCCAAAAATGCAACTATCAATGAATTATTCAATGAGGTCTGGAGCCGGGAGGTGTAAGACTGGGAGTGGGGGTAGTGCTTTAGAATGGCCCGGACGTAGGGAAGCTTCACGTTTGTGTCCTGCATTAAATAGATGTCTGTGTGTGATTTTCATTCACTTTAAAAGCCCTTCCATTGGTGGGTCCTGTAGCTGTGCTCCCTCCCCACCCCTGGGCCAAATCCCTTATTCTACCCCCTGAGCCCGGTTGCAATCTTTTTTTCCCCATTATGCATTTCTGATTTCTAGCAAGAAGGAAGGGAAACCATGAAGGTCCCTGAGTTAGTTCTTCAAACCTCTCATGTGGTGTTTCAATGAGCTTCCAAACACATAAATCCCCTTCCTGTGAACCCCATCTAGAGGAGACTGCAACTGCCAATCTTTCCCACCCTGTCTTTGAGTGAGGTGACCATGGCATGTGGGATCACACACTCTTCCCCACCTTGAAAACAGGGTGCCCTCAACTCTGGACTAATTCCTCTTCTACTAGAAAACCTAATGTCCATGCACTACTGGATCCTCATCTTGTGCCCCCCACCCATTTCATAATTGTCATTCCTCCCTTTCCCAAAGCCTGCACATCCCTCCCAGTCTCATTGTTCAACTTATCAAGTCTCGGTCTTGCAACAACTGCTGCCCCTTCCTCAGCTCACCAGCTCAATCCCCTTTCCATCTTCGTTTCTGAGGATGGACTGTCCGTGGCCCACCCTCTTGATAGACCCAAGGGGGCAGTCTTGGACAAGACGTACCAGATCCTGACTAGTGACTGTACTTCTCTTCAACTGCATTGGCCCTAACAACAATAGTTGGCATGGAACCATAGAATTGACCATGACCCAATGCCTGGACTGTAGAGACCTGGACCCCATGACTGACATTGCCCTGTGCTGATGCCTGACCATGGTCACTTCCCTGGGCTGAGATCAGAGGACACCCTTGATGTACTGTGCTACTGGGACCTCTTGATTGACAGGTGCCTCCCTGGGCTTCAATGAAGATCACTCCGTTAAGGCTCTGAGATATGACTGCTTGCTTGCTGCATGTGCAGTGTGTTTGTCACATAGACTGTTGGCACGTGCTGCTGGTATGAGATTGATGTGGCATGTTGCCAGATAGCAAGATGTACACCCTCCTTGACTGAGGACAGCTGAACAGTAAGTCAAACTGCCTGGCTGAACGACGACACTAATTGGCAAGGCAAGGCAGGGATGATGTGAGCACACAGGTAAGAGGCACAAAAGCAAATGAGGTACAGCCTGGTCCAATCCATAAGCTGGGTACCTGCCTGTGCACACAGGTTCTATTTGCTGCAGCACTGCAATGATATGTATTTGCCCTTTGAGCTTCCAGAGCCACCTACCAATTTATTGGAGAGGTGCCATGACAGTCATGAAGGGTTGACAGAAACTGAATGCCAGGCTACATGGACGAACATCGCTAGTGCCCAAACATTGTGCCTGGGCTGTTGTTTGATCAAATGTAAGACGTATGTCTTTCAATACATACAACAAGTTGAATGTCCTTGTTGGTACCTGTGCTTGTTTCCAAGTTAAGTTTCCTCAAAATCAGCTTAGGTAGGATAGAAAGCTGAATATTAATGAGATGTCAGGCCATCAACAAAGGTTTAACAAGCAATATTTCACTTCAATTGGCAAATCACTGTTGCCTCCAAGAAATTGACACTTAGCTGACTTTTGATGGAATTCAGCCCATTAAATTTCTGTATGATGTGGAGGTGCTGCTGTTGGACTGGGGTGAACAAGGTCAGAAGTCACAAGACACCAGGTTATAGTCCAGCAGGTTTATTTGAAATCACAAGCTTTTGTAGACTTGTCCCTTCACCTGACGCTATCCAAAAAGCTCAGTTAAATGTCACATGTTGGGATGTTGGGAAGAATGGGCACAATGTCCCATCTGTGAATGAGTCATCTTTTGACATTCACTGTCAAGACTTGCACGTGATTAACGAGCTCGCAAGTGAAACCTGACAAGAAGCCTATTGGTAGGTCCTGTAGAAAGTTGGCATTTTAAGGAGGGATGGAGGTGCAAAAAATTAGCAATAGAAATATTTGAACACTGCTGAAAAGAGAGCCAAGTTGCTGAAGATTTCCAACTTCCATATTTTTGGACAAAGACAAGAATGCCAAATTTTAAATGATCAGGAGAAAAGTGTGCTGACTGGTTGACATGTCATATTTGATTGGCTGAAACATTACCATAGCAAAAGAAGCAAGAAACTCGAGGTGTCCCAAGCTCCCAGTTAATTTGAAAAATGCTTGAACAAGTTCCTTTTGGTTTCTTGAAGGCAGGATTCTATATTATCAATATTTGTTGCTTTCAGTGAGCCTAGGTGAGTGACATGAGGAGTTAGATGGAATATCTTAAATTTGACATCTTCTACAAACCCACCGAGTCCCACAGCTACCTGGACTACACCTCCTCCCATCCTGCCTCCTGTAAAAACACTATCCCTTATTCCTAATTCCTCCACCTTCACTGCATCTGCTTCCAGGAGGATAAGTTCCACCACAGATCATACCAGATGGCCTCCTTCTTCAGAGACCACAATTTCCCCTCCCACGTGGTTGATAATGTCTTCCAGTGCATTTCATCCACTTCCCCCACCTCCGCCCTCAGACCCCACCCCTCCAACTGCAACAAGGACAGAACCCCCCTGGTCCTCACCTTCCACCCCACTGCATCATCTTCTGCCATTTCCGCCACTTACAAACGGACCGCATCACTAGATGTATATTTCCCTCCCCACCCCGCTGCTTTCCGTAAAGCAGGTCCATGACCCCCCATCAACCCAGCCTCTCCTTCTAGCACTTTCCCCTGCCACTGCAGGAATTGAAAAACCTGCGCCCACACCTTCCCCCCTTACCTCCATCTAAGGCCCCAAAGGAGCCTTCCACATCCATCAAAGTTTCACCTGTCATTTACTGTGTCCATCAAAGTTCCACACATGTTAGTTACTGTGTCCGTTGCTCCCAATACGGTCTCGCCTACATTGGGGAGACAGAATGCCTACTCGCAGAATGCTTCAGAGAATATCTCCAGGACACCACACCAACCAACCCCACCACCCTATGGCCAAACATTTCAACTCCCCCTCCCATTCCGCCAAGGACATGCAAGTCCTGGGCCTCCTCCATCGCCACTCCCTAACCACCCAACACCTGGAGGAAGAACGCCTCATCTTCTGGCTCGGGACCCTCCAACCCAATGGCATCAATGTGGATTTTATCAGTTTCCTCATTTCCCCTACCCCTACCTTATCCTAGATCCAACCTTCCAACTTGGCACCGCCCTCATGACCTGTCCTACCTGTCCATCTTCCTT
>NC_057721.1:60033320-60063454 GCF_004010195.1 Chiloscyllium plagiosum | reverse complement strand
TCTATTTATCACAATCTCAGCTACCTTCCCCCTAGCCCCACCCTCCCTCCCATTTATCTCACCATACTCTCAGCTCGCAGCTCATTCCTGATGAAGGGCTTCTGCCCGAAACGTTGACTCCCCTACTCCTTGGATGCCGCCTGACCTGCTGTGCTTTTCCGGCACCACACTGTTGACTCTTATCTCCAGCACCTGCTGTCCTCACTTTGCCTATCTCAAATTTGTTGTTGGTGTAAGTTTTCCCCTTCTTGTAATGATTGTTGTGATTGTTTGAAATTTGCCATTCTTCTGATGAGTGAAAGATAAAATGCTTTGGCACTATGTGTTTCTTGTCAGCAATATTCAAGTTCTGCACTAATAATAGAAAAATTGTGAACATTGGAAATATGACATAAAGATCATGTCACGTTACCCAGAAGGAACTGTTAAGCAAACAAAGTGGACAAATGAAATTTTAACCAGCTGAATTACTTCACAATTCATCAGAAAACAGAATAAATACTTTTGGTCCGTTAATGAATAATGTTTGATAGGTTTTTCTTAAGCTGAAGTTACATGGCACCAGGTTATAGTCCAACAGGTTTATTTGAATCACAAGCTTTCATCATCACATTCCTGATGAAGAGCTTATGCCTGAAACATCGACTCTCCTGCTCCTCAGATGCTGCCTGACCTGTTGACTTTTGGTCACCTACAGAGACTTGTTATTTGGCCTGTCAACCCTCCACTCACACCATTTGTACAATCTTTTTATCTCTCTGCCTATAAATTCTCTGCCTGTGTACTTTCATTCACTTCACCTGATGAAGGAGCAGCACTTCAAAAGCTTGTGATTTCAAATAAATCTGTTGGATTAAAACTTGATGTCACGTGACTTCTGACTCTGTCCACCCTAGTCCAACACCAGCACCACCAGATCATTCCTTTCACTGAGTGGAATTCTCCATCAAAATGACAGCTTTAATTTCCTGAAACATCCAACACTTCATGAGGACCTGAATTTGTTAACATGCAAGAACCAAAGCAATTGTGCTGTTTGTTACTGCATGTAATCATCCTCTTAAACCCTTCCAAAACTAGTAGAGTTTTCTCCCAGGACACTTGAGAATTTGCAGTGGGAGTTTGGCAGCAGTTTACAGTTCTAATCATTGTGTGAATGTTCGAGCATTAAAACAAATGTGTACATTGGTCCATATGAAGTTCTTTAGTTCATTTGTCAGAAAATTCATTTTGTACTATTGCATAATTACACCCTTTGAGATTTCTTTGAGATTGCTCTGTCAGATCTGTTGAACTATTAGAGGGGAGACAGTAAACAAGGAAAATGATCAGGTAGATTTCAGTTTGAAGAAAATAAGATGTGGCAGCGTGGGGAAAATATTGAATATTTCAGCAAATAGTTGCAATTGAGATCAAACTGTTGACTGGTAGTTCCAAATGTTCATGACTCACCTTATTGGACTCATGTAATCAATAAAGTGTTAATATGTCAACATTTACAAGATTGCACTTGAAAGGATTCTAATGAATAACTGTCTGTTCAGTATGGGAACCAACTCTGTACCTGCTATATTTATTTAATATTTAGTTATTTATATTGAACTGTTACTTTAAAAAAGTTTAATTGGTAATGCATTGGTGGTTCATTTCCTGACAGTTACTTTTCAAGAATTTTATAACAGTAGCGAATATTCAAATAACATCTAAAAAAATCAAACAAAACACAACATCAAGACACTCCACTTAATGCACCACAGCACCTGATGGAATTTATATGCAATTCATAAATTCTAAAATCTCAATCAAGTCTCAGTGATAGTGACTATGGACAGAGGATTTCACAAGAAAAGACATTATGGGCCATGGGGGACTGGGTGCCATGAATTTCACTTGAGAAAACAGGAGAATGCAGCTCCATGAAGCTATCATTTTGAAAAAGCCCATGTGGTTCAAGATGTCCTTTGGAAAGGGCATCCACTGTTCTTACCTGGTCTGGCTGATACGTGATTCCAGAGACACAATAATGTAATTGGCTCTTAACTACCTTTGAAATGGTCCAAACAGCCACAAGGGCAATTATGGATGGCTAGCAATTTCTGGCCTTGTCAGTGATACCCATGTCCCATGAAAAAGAATAAAGAGCAAAACAAAACCATCACCGGATCCTGGGCCACAAGGTGAATAATAATGGAAAGGCTGTCAGGGACTGGGATTGTCGCAACTCAAGCTGAAAGAACATTACTCAAAGTCACATATTTATCTCCAGTTATCACACCATTTAATCCTTGACTTCCCAACGTACTATCTGTCCTTGCACCTTCAGATTGGGTGACCTCTTATATAACACAGATTGTACCTAACAGTATTTTATCTGAGTATTGTAATGGGCATTAAAGGGAGTCATAGAGGCAGGATGAAGGAGTTTGGACAGAGGAGAATAGGACTGTTTTGTCTCTCAGAGGATTCCTACTTTTCCCAGTGCTGGGTCCTGCACTCAAGACTCTGAATGCTGTTCAACACAGTGAAAATGAACCAATCAGCAGCAAGCTCATGATCAGGGAGCAGCTCTTCACCATTTCCTTCCATTCTTCTGAAAGGGCTGACCATAATTGTCCCAGAATTGAATTTTCCAGGCTGATTCAGAAAGGACTTTGAGCTTGTGAGGCAACTCATAGTCAGACGACTATGTTTTCAATCTGCTTTCAAAATCAGCAAAACTTATCTCATAGACAGGGTTCCACCATAAACCATTGAATTAGTTGCAAACCAGTAAGTAGACAAGGCAATTAACACAATACCTTGAAAGCAGGAGATCCCAATAGAGAGAAGGAACCACCTAGAAATTCAACTGGAAAAAAACTTCACAACCTGCATAGAATCTTCACTTCACAAGACGCTCACTCCAACTTTAAAACATAAACGTAATTCATTGAACCAGCCTCTTTCATGTGAGGAGATCCTAAACTAGAGATGGAGTTAACCATAATTTATAACAGTCTTACTATCTTTACCGATAATTAGCATTTGTGTGTGCGTGTGTGTATGTATTTCTGTGCATGTGTGTGTATGTGTTTTGGTACATGCATGTGTGTGCAAGCACTTTTGTAAGACATTGCATTTCAAACTTGGGGAAAACAGATGAGGATTTTAAAAAAATGTTTTTAAACTCACAAAGGTCTGCCGCTGGGTATATTCAATCAGGTGACAGAGAGGATAAAAATGCCCACATTCCTTCCATTCAAAACATACTGATCACAGACACTAAAGGGAACATAGATTTTGTCTTTAATAGTTATATTTTGGCATGCCATTCTCAGCTCACTGAAAAATAGAGTTACTGGGATCGGTTCTGAGCCTAGCACATGTACTTTGGATCAGGTTAGACTGTGATGCCTCCTGCGGCCAAATACTCCATTGACAATCATTGCCAAGGCACATAAAGAAAGACTATTTGGATAAGTCAGTGGAGGAGAAGGATGAAAAGAATTTGAAGGGGAAGCAAGAAACAAGGAAATATGTACAAAACAAGTTGAAAGGCTGCTGTACAAAGATGACTGCTCCACTATAAAAGTATAACTAACAAATGGTGATTATCTGCACAAACATGTTTACAAATCTATCAAAAGGCAAGTTCAAATTACAGCACAAAAACATGTTTTAGAACTGACATTATACAGCTGGCATGTAGAGCTGTAGATTCAGTATATCTGAACAATCAGTCTTGCAGCCCTATGGGATTATTTTTATTAGAAAAAGCCATGATTTGAGACTCTGATACTGAAAAACAATTCATTATCTGTTTGTCTTCCAGACATAATAGTGCTGCCTTAAAAGTACTTTTGAAAACTTAATTATCTAAGCACATGGCATCATCAGTAAAACAGGCATCTTAAAGATAGTTATTGTAAGTTGCAGGGCAGAAATAATTTATATGGAAGACTGTTTTACATTTACGGTAATAGTATATTTTGAACTGTTTAAAGGAGTTGAAGTGAGATTATTACACTAGCCAGATGTTAAACAATTAAACAATTAGTATAGTGCAAATGGTGCTATAGAATTTAACTTTACATCCTTAAAAAATTATTGCAGGGTTTATTTGGAAGTAACAGGACATTGCACATGTAATTAAAGATGCTAGATTTAACAATATTTGTCAAGTGCTCTCCCACCTTTTCCAAATATCTAAAATGAATTTCTAAATCTGATTATGGATAAAAAATCCTTAAAGCTTCTGGTGCAGGTGAATGGTTTAAAAACAGGTTTGAACCAGGTACGCAATCCTGGATTCAGATCTTTGATCCTGTGTCTGCTCCAAACAAGAGCAATTAAACTTCAACCAAATATTCTGACATTGACAACAATGTTTACATGGGAAAAAGTGAGGACTGCAGATGCTGGAGATCAGAGTCCGGATTAGAGTGGTGCTGGAAAAGCACAGCAGGTCAGGCAGCATTCAAGGAGCAGGAAAATCGATTCCTGATGAAGGGCTTTTGCCTGAAACGTCAATTTTCACTATCCTCGGATGCTGCCTGACCTGCTGTGCTTTACTAGCACCACTCTAATCTGAAGATGAATGCAGATGCTTCAGCCTTAGCTTTTGCACTGAGGTGCTGCGGTCCCCGTTATTGACAATCAGCTTGGTTGTGAAACCCCTCCTCTAGTAAATTTTTAACTGTCTAATGTCATTCATGACCAGATGTGGCAGGACTAAAGAAATTTGTTCTAATCCATTGGTGTAGGATGAGTTAACATTGTGGTCCTGTGTTGTAGACTTACCAGACTGGCACCACATGTTTAGGTACACCTGGTATTGCTTCTGGCATGATCTCCTGCACTGTTGGTTGACCCAGAGGTGACCCTTGTCTTCATGGTAATAGTTGAGTGAGGAATATGTATTCACAGATATACAATTCTGCTGCTGATGATGGCACTCATTAGTTGCCTAATTTTGAGTTGCTGGATTTGTCTTGAATTTTCCTACTTAGCACAGTGGATTGCCACAAACACATGGGGTGCTATCTTCAGTGTGAAGTTGAGATCCATAAGATTTGTGCAGTTGTCATTCCTACCAATAATATCATGGACAGATTAATTTGTGATAGACTGTTATAAACAAGATCATGTAGATTTTCCCCTTTTGTCACTTCTCTGACCACTAGCTGCAGGCCCAGTCTGGTCTCACTGCTTCTAGGGACTCACCACCTCATCAGTGGAATTGCCTGAGCCACTTTTGGTCGTGGATATTTAAATCTCCCAGCCATACCCAAGTTGTGGTGTTTAACATGAAGGAATATTGACTCATCAGATGAAGGTGGTGGTATGTGGTAATCAGTGGAATGTTTCTTCTCCTGTTTTATCTGAGATCATGAGATTTCAATAGTCTGAGCTCCTTGATTACTGATGTAGTAGCATTATTACCACTGTGCTCCAGTTCCCATAAATTCCTCATTAGTAAACTTAGCAAGCAAAAATTATTTTGCTTTCCATAAGAGGGAGGGAATTTCAGACCAGAAGATGACTGTCTTTGCTTGGTGATTGTGCAAGGATTTGCTGCAACTTTTTTTTTAAAAAACAAAATGTGACGATCACAATGTCTTCATCAAAATACTAAATTGTCAAACAGCACAGCTGCCATCGACTAATAAAATGTTTATTAATTCAGTAGCAATGCAGCCTCAACACTCAACCAAAGTCCTGACCAATTACAGTGCTAATGCTTTTGGTCTTTCTTCACATGTCATTGAAAATAAGACAGCAGTCCATCATAAACCTGATCAAACTCTTAGTGGGACTTCCTCAAAAAATACCAATAAATCAATAAAGACTCATGTTTTGATATTTTCAATGCACCATGTTCCTGTTGACTCACTCAAGGGTGATATAATTACTTTTATTTCCTGTTATACTTCTTCCCTGGAGTTCTTTTGCTCATGCTGTCTACAATGGGACATTCAAGTGGGAAATGTGAAATCATACGGATTTATGAGTCACTCAGTGATTTGAATTGAATTTTTCTGTCTGCTACTTTATCAGAGGCAGCTGGAATAAACAGATTAAGGTGAACCCTCAGTCCATGGCAAAAGCATTTCAGAAGCAAATCCAAAGCATTCATGTTAATATCATACAGTGTGATCTCAAAGTGGGTGAGTTTCATTGCCTAAGGGTAAGAAGTGCAGTCATCATAATAAAAGATTGTATATGTAACAATCTTGTGCATGGACATCTGATTATTCCTGGTTCAGAATAAAGAGTATTTCAGGCTTCATAGATTTTGCTATAAAATTAAACATACACCATATGTGGCAGATTTAGGTGATCTGCCCTATACTGTATAGTTCCAAGTGCGAGAAGAATATTGTCTATCAGAGAGACTGGTCAGTCCATCATTCCCACATGGTACTGTAGGCTAAAAGACCAAATTCTCTTCTGAAAATGAATACTCTCAGCAATATTTATTATTTGTAATGGCCTCGATAATGAATTGCTTTACATTAGCAACAAACCATTCACAATTGCACACAATTAACATTTGTTATTATTGTTTTATTTTACATTATAGTTTTTGTAACTCCATTGAGTCCATTGGATTTGAACAAAGAAACAATTACTTATATGAAAAATGTCAACAGAAATAAATAATATCTACATATTCTGATAAAAATAAAATGGTAATTGGGGTATTTAGAATCAGAGAGTCATAGGGTCATATAGTACGGTAACCAAACCTTTAATCCAACTCACCTGTGCCAACCAGGTTTCCCAAACTAAACTAGTACCATTTGCCTGCATTTGGACCATATCCTTGTAAACCTTTCCTATGTATGTACTTGACAATATGTCTTTTAAATGTTGTAACTGTACCTGCACTTAGTATTCCTCTGGCAACTCATTCCACATAAGCACCACCTTCTGTCTGAAAAAGTTACTCCTCATGTCCCATTTAAATCTTTCTCTTCTCATTTTAAAAATATGCCCTTGTGATTTGAACTCCCCTATCCTGGCGAAAAGACCTTTGCTATTGACCTTATTCAGTCCCTCATGATTTTATAAATCTCTATAAGCTTATCCCTCCAGCTCCTTTGCTCCAAGGAATAAAACTCCCAGTCTATCCAGCCTCACCTTATAACTGAAACTTTCCCAGTTCTGGTAGCATCCCAGAATCTTTTCTGCACCCTTTCCAATTTAGCAATGCCATGACACCAGGTTATAGTCCAACAGATTTATTTGAAATCACAAGTTTTCAGAGCACTACTCCTTCATCAGGTAATTTCAAATAAACCTGTTGAACTATAACTTGGTGTTAAGTGACTACTAACTTTCTCCACCCCAGTCCAGCACCAGCACCTACACAATTTAACAATGCCCTTCCTATAGCAGCATGACCAGAACTGTATGAAGTACTCCAAAAATAGCCTCAGCAACATCCTGTACAGCAGCAGTATAATGTCCCAACTCCTATACTCAATGCACTGAGAAATGAAGGCAAGCACATCACCCTTTTTCCCAGGCCAAATTTAGTTAACTACCAGTTACACAATCTAATACAACCTATCATCTCAGATGGTTCACATTCTTCATGTACCCCTGCTGAAAACTGAAATACTTATGTTATCAATACATTTGTAGAGCAAAATATGACAGCAAATGCCAACCATGCCATTTGAAAATAGAAAAAAATCCGGGTAATTTTACAAATATTTAAGGATGTACATACATTGGTTTGCTTTGTTTTGTAATACTTTCAAACTTAAAGAAAAATAATGATAGTGCCACAAGATAGGTTCGTGAAATGTCTGAACAATAAACAAGCTACAAGTTATAATTACACAATTCTAGCTCATAATTGATATGGTTAGCGGCAATCCATCTAAATTCTATCTGCTATGCACAGCCAGCATTTGCACTGCACAATCCTATTAAGATTGACTTGTGTGTACATCTTATAAATATTTGCATTTGTATAATGCTGTGACATGAAGAAATGCAACATTTACACAGTCTTTTGTTGCTCTTCATTCCACTTGCCAATGACTTTACTCTTTTGAAGGTTCTGGAGCTTGTTCAAGGACAACCTGATGTTTCGGCCAAGTGCCCATTCTTCACATTTGAACCTGCAGCCTCTTATAACATGGGTGATAACGTTCCCAAGCCCAATGCTACTCTCACCTGTTATCCACACACAGTTTCCAACTGAAGAGAGTGGAAGCTGTTGCATATAGCTAACAGCGGGAACCCCACCTGGCTTTTTCTCTCTCACTTCTAGATTCTAGAGCATTCCAATTACTGACCTGACAAAGGTTCTCACAGGCAATTGAATATACACAGAATGATCCACTTTAGATGGTCAGTATCAGATCATGAGAAAAAGAATGAGCTTTCTGAGAGAGAAAAAAAACAGAATTCAAGGTCACCATTTGCTCTCCACAGAATCTATTAACCAGATTCCAATACCTCTGACAAAGCCCATTATTCAAAATAGAAATTAGTTTGGACTGGCAATTCTGATTAATTCAGGTTATGTGCACATTATTGTTCAGTGTCTGTAGGTTTTAACATTTTCAGGAACGTGCAATATCATCTTCATTCTGCTTTGATCAAAGAATTAGAGAATGTTTACCCAACCATCTTGCAAATTCTCTTGGTTATGAATAGTATATAACAATTTAAATAAATTCATCAGGTCTGGTCCTAAGTCAGGTTGCTATGCAGGACTTTCCAATAATAATTTGAAGATCAAATCGGTCAACTTATTAACCCTTCCTCCCCACTGTCATACTGCCAAAATTTTCCTGATGGTCTCTGGATATATGATTTCTGATATAAACTCATTGTTAATTGAAGCCCAATGAAATAGAGACGATCCTGCTAATGAATCCAACCTGTATTAATCTGCAAAGTCTGTCTATTAAATTCTATCCCATTATATAGATGGTGAAACTGTATTTTATTGGTGGAAAGATCTGTGCCAATATAACTCCATGAAATTACAAAACCAACGAAGATCTCTTGAGCATGCCTATTTTAAATGGATTGTGATTGGTGTCGAAACCCTGAGCTTTAGAATTCCCATCTTAAGTCTCTTTGAAAATGTTCTTTCCTGGCCCCACTGGGTGTTTTTTTTCAGTGGAGAGCAAAAAGCAAAAGGGCTGGTGCCCAGATCACCGTCTTCTGACTCACCAATAATATGAAAGGTGGGTACTGCAGATGTTGTCTCTTAACCTCCCTCTTCAATCCAGCGTCTGGTCACCTCTTTGAATATATCCTTGTGTACCTCAATGCAAAATTATGTGATAGTAAACAGATAAAATGTTTACTAAATTAACATAATTCCAGGTTGTCATTAAGTCACAGGTGCACTATGTAATTTCTATTTAATCAGTTTACAGGACAACTGTTGTGGCACAGTGGTGCCATCCTTACCAGGAGGCCTGGGTTCAAGTCTTGCCTACTCCTGAGGTGTGTAATGGTGTCTCTGAGCAGGCTGATTAGAAGATACCTATTGAATGTTGATTTCCTGATCCAGATTAATCCTTTGGGGTGGTAAATGGCTTTTGGAACTTACATATTTATAAACAGCTGAATAAAATGCACTCATGAATGTAGACATAATACAGTTTTAAATCAGATACCAACATGTTCACACTCTTGTAAGTTTCAGAATATTTCATTCAGCTGCCCAATTCTCATGGACTATAAATATTCAACTTGGTGTTGGCTTGACTAAACTCTTGTGACAAATGAACAAGGAATTAACTGTCAGAAGTAGACAGATATATAACTAATGTTTGCAATTGGAAAAAAAAGGACTGCAAAGCATTTTATTAAAGATACTGAAAATTGATAACCTCAGTTGAAAGCGTAGGTAATAAGATAATAATGATATTGAGACCCAGACTGTAATGTTCAAGCAACATGGATTTGAATCCAAATTTGGCAGATGGTGAAATTTGAGATAAGTACTCACGTTCAGACTCGAGTTTGCTTTCCCAGGACTGCGCATGACAGTTGGCTACATAGTTTCAACCTGGTCCTTGGCTCATTCTCATATCCAGCTCTTAAAGCATTAGTACTTTCTGACCCACCAGCTTTTCCAAGATTTTAACTTTATTCATTTTTCTATCCCATGTCTCACGATCAGAGGGATGTAAAGTTAAAGGTCAGTTTTAGCATGAAGCTTGACAACAGCAAAGTTTGGATTGTGCAATCGAGTAACAGCAGGAAATTGTGGGCTTTAACACAAAGATAGATTATCAGATAGATCAGCTGGAAATGAATCTTCTGGAGGACAGTCTTGCTAACTCTCCAGCTCATATATAGTGCTTGGCTTCCTATGTCAGATTTTTGCTACCCATAACAGGAAGTGAATTATTAGTAATTTCAACCCAGAGACCTCTGTGGTTCAGAGATTCTCCAAGGTCTAAAATGTAATCAGGAGAATCCTAGCCTTGAACTGAGGTCTAAATCAAAGCTGATGCATTGAGAGTTCCACAAGATTTCAATGCCCTCATGAGTGATTTAAAAACGTAAAACAAGAGATTTCTTTCTTTCCTTTATAACAGAAGTGCTTGCTCCAGTATGAATGGAAGGAAATAAAAATCTCCTGATTCCCAGTCTTGTCTTTTGCAAATGCAAATCATTGAATTTTTTTTAAAAAATATGTGAACAAAGATCTTAATGAACTCCCTACAAGAACAGAATTGAACAGGAATAAATACTAAAACGCTGAATTCTCAAGACTGTGCTACAATTTTATATAAAGTCCTTATATTTACAAATAATTATGAATTATACAATATTACATTGCTGTTAGATTTGAACATAAATGGAAGAATGTACTTCTCTATTATCATAAAAGTATTCTCTCTTTAATGCCAGCATGAGACAAATCAGAAAAGGATATCATAACATTCCACTACAATACAAAATGGCTACATATTTATAATATTATTAAAATCTAGCACCTATGCATATTTCATGTCAACATGTTTGTATGACATAGCAATCATCACCTTGCTATTAGAAACTGGCTCTGTACATTTGTCAACTGCAATGTTATCCCTCTTTCAGTAGTGGTTCTGCAATGTTATATCTGATGTGTGTGGTATGAAGTGTTACTTCATACAGGATGTAAAGTTCAACTTTTACATTGTTACAAAATAGACAATTGTGGATCACATGCCAATTATATATATACTGCTTGATTCTGTCATATAGGTCTCATTTTCAGTAACATGGTGTTCCGTATACTTGCTTTGAGAAATGTCTGTTTATCTGGTAGCTGGGCAATAACAATTTGAAAATATATGAAACTAACATCTATTGCACAAGAAACACAAGAAATATATCGTAAAGATAATGAGAATATAAGAACATAAGAACTAGGAGCAGGAGTAGGCCATCTGGTCCTTTGAGTCTGCCCCGCGATTCAATAAGATCATGGCTAATCTTTTCGTGGACTCAGCTCCACCTACCCTCATTTTCACCATATCCCTTAATTCCTTTTTTTTTTAAAAAAAGTATGTATCTTCACTTTAAAGCTTTATTTTTCAATAAAGAGTATGTATCTTCACTTTCCTGGGCAAGGAATTCCATAGATTATCAACCCTCTGGGTGAAGAAGCTCCTTCTCAGTTCAGTTCTAAACCTGTTACCTCTAATCTTGAGGCCATGCCCTCTTGTCCTCGTCTCACCTACCAGTGGAAACATCCTATCTATTTCTATTTTATCAATTCCCTTCATAATTTTATATATTTCTGTCAGATCCCCCCTCATTCTTCTGAATTCCAATGAATATAATCCCAATCTACTCAGCCTCATAAATCAACACCCTCAACCCTGGCATCAACCTAATGAACCTCCTCTGCACCCACTCCAGTGCCAGTGTATCCTTTCATAAGTAAGGAGACCAAATCTGCACATAGTACTCCAGGTGTGGCTTCACCAGCACCGTGTACAGCTGTAACATTACCTCTCTGCTTTTAAACTCAACCCCTTTAACAATGAAGAACAAAATTTCATCTGCCTTCTTAATTATGTGTTGTACCTGCAGACCAACCTTCTGTGATTCATGCACAAAGACACCCAGGTCCCTCTGCATAGCAGCATGCTGCAACTTTTTACTATTCAAGT
Source organism: Chiloscyllium plagiosum (assembly GCF_004010195.1). Taxonomy (NCBI): domain Eukaryota; kingdom Metazoa; phylum Chordata; class Chondrichthyes; order Orectolobiformes; family Hemiscylliidae; genus Chiloscyllium; species Chiloscyllium plagiosum. The sequence continues at coordinate 60,051,323 of NC_057721.1, read as the reverse complement.
ATTAATCTATTTTGTTGTTACTCCTACCAAAATGTACGATTTACTAACATTGTATTCCATCTGCCAGACCTTTGCCCACTCACTCACTCAATGTATCTATGTTCCTCTGCAAAGTTTCACAGTCCTCTGCATACTTTGCTCTGCAACTCATCGTATTGTCATTGGCAACTTTTGACACCATAAATGTCGTCCCCAACTCCAAATTATCGATATAAATTGTAAATAATTGTGGTCCCAACATCGATCCCTGAGGCACACCACTAGTCACTGATTGCCAGCCAGAACAGCACTCATTTATCCCCACTCTTTGCTCCCTGTCAGTCAAACAATCCTCTATCCATGCTAATACTCCACCCATAACACCATGCACCATGCATCCTCATCTTATACAGCAGCCTCATGGGCAGCCCCTCATCAAAAGCCTTTGGAAATGTAGGTACACCATATCTACCCTATTGTCCACCTTGCTTGAAATGCCTTCATAGAACTCCAAAAGATTTGTGAAGCATAACCTGCCCTTCATGAACTCATGCTGTGTCTGTATAGTGGGACAATTTTTTTCGAGATACCCTACTATTTCTTCCTTGATAATAGACTCAAGCATCTTCCCCACTACAGGGGTTAAGCTCACTGGTCTATAATTCCCCATCTTTTGTCCACTTCCCTTTTTCAACAGTGACATCACATTTGCTATTTTCCAATCTGCTGCAACTGCCCCAGAGACCAGCAAATTTTAGAAAATTATCGCCAGTCCACCTGCTACTTCTCCCACCATCTCTTTTAGTACCCTGGGATGCATTCCATCAGGGCTAGGAGACTTATCTATCCTTAGCTCCATTAGCTTACACTAGCTCTTCCATAATAATAATTGTTTCCAGGTCCTCACTTACCTTTGTCTCTTTGACACTGACTGGCACATTATTAGTATTCCTGATGAAGGGATTTTGCCCGAAACGTCGATTTTCCTACTCCTAGGATGCTGCCTGACCTGCTGTGCTTTTCCAGCACCACTCTAATCTTGTTATTTGTATTCTCCACTGTGAAGACTGATGCAAAGTTCAATGCCTCAGCCATTTCGTCATATCCCATAACTAACTGCCCCTTCTCATCTTCTAAAGGACCAACATTTACTTTAGCCACTCTTCTTCATTTTATATACTTATAGAAATGTTTGCTATCTGTCTTTATATTCTGTGCTAGTTTTTTTTTTCTCATACTCTATCTTACTTTTCTTTATAGCTCCTTTTGTGGCTTTTTATTGACCTTTAACGTTTTCCCAATCTTCTAGATTCCTGCTTTTTCTTGGCCACTTTGTATGCCTTCTCTTTCACTTTGATAGCCTACATTATTTCCTCAGGCACCCATGGCAGATTACCCCTCCTCTTACAGTCCTTCCTTCTCACCGGAATATTCTCTTGCTGAGGACTTTGAAAAGTTTTTTTGAAGGTCCTCCACTGCTCATCAACTGTCACACCATAAAGTCTTTGTTTCCCGTCTACTTTAGCCAGGTCCTTCCTCATTCTATCATAGTCCACCTTATTCAAGCACAGGATTCTGGTATTGGATTTTATCTTCACACTATCCAGCTGTATTTTAAATTCAACCATATTGTGATCACTCTTTCCAAGAGGATCCCCGGCTACAAGGTCATTAATTATTCCTGTCTCATTACATAGGACCAGATCTAGGAAAGCTCCCTCGTAGGTTCCATTACATGCTGTTCAAGAAAAGTATCATGGATACACTCAACGTACACATCCTAAAGGCTACCCTGACCAAGCTGGTTCAATCAATCTATATGCAGATCTACACAGCCTTGAACTTAAACCCTCCTGTATACATACTAAACTGCTGCTTACCTTTTCATTTATCACCATACTTCCTATTGCTTTCCCTTTCCCTTACCCCTGACTCACAAGTTTAAAGTCCTAGTGACCACCCTATTTATCCTTTTCGCTTGAACACTGGTTCCAGATCGGTTCAGGTGGAGACCTGTCCCATCAGTACAAATCCCACTGGCTCCAAAACTGTTGCTAATGTCCCATGAAATGGAACCCCTCTTTCCCACACCACTCCCTTAGCCATGTGTTTTCTTCCCTAAGTTTCTTGTCCCTAAGCCAATTTGCATGAGGCTTGGACAGTAATTCATGATTATGACCTTTGAGGACCTGTTCCTTAATTTCGTCCCTAGTGCTCAATAATCCCCAAACAGGTCCTCCATCCTACCCTTGCCTATGTTATTAGTCCCAATGTGGACCACAACAACTGGATCCTCCCCCTCCTGCTCCAATATCCTTTCAAGCCAGACGGAGATGTCCTGCACCCTGGTACCGGGCAGGCAACACACCATGCGAGACTCCCTGTCCAGCTTGCATAGGATACTATCTGTCCCTCTAATTATAGAATCCTCTATAACTACCACTTGTCTTTTTGCTCCCCATCTTGAATGGCCTTCTGCAGCATGAAGCCATGGTGATCCAGCCTATCTTCCCCGCAGCCCTTTTCCTCATCCACACAGGGAGCAAACATCTCATACGGATAAGGTCAAAGCTGAGGCTCCTCCACTCCTGAACTCAGAATCCCTCTACCTGCCTCACTTCCAGTCAAACCCTGTTGTCCCTGATCACTAACTGAATTTGAATTACTTAATCTACCAGATGCGACTGCCTCCTGAAACAAAGCGTCCAGGTAACTCTCCCCGTCCCGGATGTGTCGCAGTGTCTGAAGCATAGATTCCAGATCATCAATTCTGATCCGGAGTTCTTCCAGCAACCAACGCTTGCTGCAATGTGGTCACTGCCATTCACAATGAGATCAGCCGGCTCCCACATCATACAGCTACTGCATATCATCTGTCCAGCCATCTCTATCCAGTTAATTAATATATACAAATTTGAGTTAAATAATTTCCAATACTTCTCTGCTATGGTCTTATTCAATTAACCAGTTAATAGAAGATAAAGTAAATGTTTAACCAATTAACTTACCTTATCAACCCACCACAGAGTCCTGTTTCTTTGGTCAGAGGAGAGGGCAGGTGGGAGACACTGCATGTGTAGGGTCTCAGGTTCAGCTGCTGCCCCAATATATTGCCAGCAGCCCCCGGTTGTTATCCTTCTTGATGCTCCCGCACTTCCTGCTGTTGGAGCAACAATAAGTTACTCCAGATGGATTAGTTTTTCTATTCGCCCATGGGACTTGTGTATTACTGGACGGACAACATTTATTACTCAACCCTGGTTGTCCTTGAGAAGGTGGTAGTGAGCTGCCTGTTTGAACTTCTGCAGTCTATGTGCTGTAGGTAAACCCACAATGCTCTTAGGGAAGGAGTTCCAAATGTTTGACCCAATGATCCTGAAGGAACAGCAATATATGTCCAAGTCAAGATGGTGATTGGAAGGGGACTTTGAGTGGTGTTGTTCCTATGTATCTTTGTCCTTGCCCTTTTAAATGGAAATGGTTGTGGGTTTGGAAGGTGTTGTCTCAGGAAACTTTGGTGAATTTCTGTATTGCATCTTGTAGATGGTACACTCTGCAGCTGTGGAGCATCAGAGGTGTTTGAGGTGCCAATCAAGCAGGCGGTATTGTCCTGGATGGTGTCAAGCTTCTTGAGTGTTGTTGGAGCCGCACCCATTCAGGCAAGAGGGAAGTTTTCTATCACTCTCCTGACATGTGCCTTGTAGATGGTGGTCACACTTTGGGGAGTCAGGAAGTGAGTTACTTGTTGCAGGATTCCTAGCTTCTGACCTGCTTTTGTAGTCATAATATTTATGTGGTGAGTCCAGTTTTTGTTTCTGGTCAACGGCATTCTTGGGATGTTGATAATGGGAAATTCAGTGATGGTAACCGCCTTGATTGTCAAGGGGCAGTGGTTAGATTATCTCCTACTGGAAATGGTCATTGACTGAAATTTATGGGGTGCTAATGTTGCTTGCCGCTTTTCAACCAAAGCCTGGATATTGTCCAGGTTTTGCTGCATTTAGACATGAACTGCTTCAGCATCTGAGGAGTCACAAATGTTGCTGAGCATTGCAAAATGATCAGTAAACATCACCACTTCTGTCCTTATGATGGAGGGAAGGCCAATGATGAAGCAGCTGAAGATGGTTGGGCTAAGGCTACTACCCTAAGGAACTCCTGCAGAGATGTCGTGGAGCTGAGATGACTGATTTAGTCCATGTAGTGGAGAGGCTTCCTTCATTCCACACAACATAATGCGAAGTATTGTCAATGTGAAAGCAAGACTTTTTCTCCACAAAGACTATACAGTGCTCACTCTTAACCGATACTGCTATGGAAAGACCCATCTGTAACAGGCAGATTGGTGAGGATCAATTAAAGTACATTTTTCCCTTTTGTATGTTCCCTCCCTAAGTGCCGCAGACCCAGTCTAGCCACTGTGTTGTTTAGGATTCAACCAATTTGGTTGGAAGTGGTTTTCCACATTTCTAAAAACTTGTTATGTTTTCAGCATAGCTAAGCCATTTCAGAGATTAGCTAAAAGTTAATTACATTGGCCTCGTGTACACCTGACCTGATAAGGACAATAGATTTCCTTCCCAAAAGGACATTAGTTAATCAGATGAGCTTTTAACACAAGCAACAATGGCTATATGGTCATCATTAGACTAGATGAAATTCCAGATTAGGTTAACTCACTTCAAATTTCACTATCTGTCATGATGAGATTTGAGCACTTGTCTCTGGGATGTTAGTCTGAGGCTCTCGTATTCCAGTTGTCACGACACCACTGGTTCCTTCATCTGTGAAGAAAACTTATCTAAATTGATTTTTAAAAATGAATTGACAAAAAGCTAGAATCACATAGTGGTTTTCGATAATGACTCAGCGATAAATAGTCTAAGTTGACCACAACCTTCATAACTCTGTTTGCGAGGTTGTCATTCAACAGGTTACGTTTTGGCATAACTTCAGTGCCAGAAATCCCATGGGATAACCTGAAGTATCCTGAAGGAGTTGCATGTCATGTTGATGTTGTCATGGTCCCGAAGTCCACTCAGACAGTACATGACACTAAATTGTGAGCTTTGGCGTGATGCCGAGAGGAAGCAGAACTTATAATCAAAATCAATTTGAATTCTCACAGCTAAACGGTCAAGCTCCTTGAGCATATTCCGGACGCAAACAGTTGATGCACAGAAGAAAACTACCAGGAAGTTTCTGCTCCTCACAACATGTCTGAGCTCCAGAGATTCATGGGTATTGGAAACAATATTAGGAAGTTCTTTCCCAACTGACCTGGTGAAATGAACCACTACATCAGCTGTTGTGACAGGCCAATGGATGGTGCTTGGAGGAACCATAACAGACTTCGTAGAGTCCCTACAGTGTGGAAGATGGCCATTTGGCCTATCAGGTCCACACCACCCCTCCAAAGATCATCCTATCCAGACCCACCTCCATCTCTGTAATCCTGCATTTCCCACGGCTAATCCATTTATCCTGTACATCCTTGGACACTATGGTTAATTTTGCATGGCCAATCCACCTAACTTGCACATCTTTGGACTGTGGGAGCACCCTGCAGAAATGAGGAGACTATGCAAACTCCACAATGTCTGTCACCCAAGGATGGAATCAAAGCTGGGTCCCTGGCACTGTAAGGCAGTAGTGTTTACCAATGAGCCACTGTGATGCACTTCTTTTGAGAAAACCAAAGGAGTGTTGATATCACTTGATATTCCAGCTCACTATGAATTAGAGCTTCTCTTTATCATTGCTGCAGATCTATCTCTGAAAAGATTGGGAGCTACTCTCTTCAGATATAGAGAGATTGAAAGTGCAGACCAATTGACCATGCATCCTGTTCACTAACAGAAATTAAGTAGAGATATGACATTGAAAGAAACATTAGTTGTGAAGTGGGCTTGTGAAAGTCTTGTAGATTATTTACTTCACCTCCGCTTCACAAAACAGACAAACAGCAACATCCTTGTAAACCTTTTCTGAACCCTTTCAAGTTTCACCACATCTATATAGGATGGAGACCAGAACTGTACACAATATTCCAAAAGTGGCTTAACCAATGTCCTGTACAGCCGCAACACCACCTCCCAACTCCTATACTCAATGCTCTGACCAATACAGGAAAGCATACCAAACACCTTCTTCACTAACCTATCTACCTGAGACTCCACTTTCAAGGAACTATGAATCTGCACTCCAAGGTGTCTTTGTTCAGCAACATTCCCCAGGACCTGACCATTAAGTGTGTATGCCCTGCCCTGATTTGCCTTTCCAAATTGCAGCACCTCACATTTATCTAAATTAAGCTCCATCTGCAACTTCTTGGCCCATTGGTTCATCTGAACAAGATCCCGTTGTACTCTGAGGTAACCTTCCCCTTAACCCTATTTGCGAAAGCTTTCTCGTGTCCCCTTTTTCCCCTCCTGATTTCCATCTTAAGTATAATTCTACTGCCTTTATACTCCTCTCAGGATTCACTCAATCTCTCCTGTCTATACCTGACATATGCTTCCTTCTTTTTCTTGACCAAAACCTCAATTTCTCCAGTCATCCAGCATTCCCTATACCTACCAGCCTTTCCTTTCACCCTAACAGGAACATACTGTCTCTGGACTCTTGTTTTCTCATTTCTGAAGGCTTCTCATTTTCCAGCCGTCCTTTTACCTGCGAACATCTGCCCCCAGTCCGCTTTTGAAGGTTCTTGCCTAATACCATCAAAATTAGCCTTCCTCCAATTTAGAACTTTAACATTTAGATCCTGTCTATCCTTTTCCATCACTATTTCAAACGTAATAGAATTATGATCACTGGCCCCAAAGTGCTCCCCCATTGACACCTAAGCCACTAGCCCTGCCTTATTTCCCAAGAGTAGGTCAAGTTTTGCACCTTCTCTAGTAGGTACATCCACATACTGAATCAGAAAATGTTTTTGTACATACTTAACAAACCTGGAGGGTTTGAGCTTTCGAGAGATGCTGAATAGGCTGGGGCAGTTTTCCCTGGAGCATCAGAGGCTGAGGGGTGGCTGTATAAAGATTTATAACACCATGATATTGATATATCATGAAACATCATATCATATAAAATCATATCATGTATAAATATCATATAAAATCGTGATATGGATAGGGCAAATAGACAAGATCTTTTCCCTGGGTTGGAGGAATCCAAAACTAGAGGCACAGGTTTAGAATGAGAGAGGAAAGATTTAATAGGGACCTAAGGGGCAACTGTTTTACGCGAAGGGTGTGGTGTGTATAGAATGAGCTGTCAGAGGAAGTGGTGGAGGCTGGTACAATTACGGCATTTAAAAGGCATCTGGATGGATATATGAATTGGAAGGGTTTAGAAGGATATGGGTCAAGTGGGACGAGATTAGTTTAGGATATCTAGTCATCATGAATGAGTTGGACTGAAGGCCCTGTTTCCATGCTATACGTCTCTATGACTCTATGACTCTACACTTACTGGCACTCTTAAATTCTGAGAAATTGGCAAACATGCCTCCATGATACAAGATTCAGCCTTAGGATGTTGAGGTTTGATGCAAAGACAGAGCTTATTGCAGGGTTATAGCAGATAATAGCTGATCCTTCATCACCTATCCCTGTGGCATGGCCTGAAAAAAGTGAAGTAGCACTTGTTGAAGAGGTAGAAACATTTACGTTGATAATAACTGTACCTCTATTAGTGACAACCCAGCAACTGAATCAAATCAGAGATACACAGAAATTGAATAAGAATTTGCTAGGCAGTATTATGAACACATTTGTAGGAACTATGTACAGAAGGGATGCCTCAGTGTAGTTAATGATTTACTCATCTATGATGAGAGAGGGGTTGTTTCTAGTGTTTGGAAACTCAACCTTTTACAAAGGACATTTGGGCATCACAGAATGTCAAGCCAGAGCAAATATTCATTTCGATGGCCAGGTCTCTCAAACTTGTTGGAAAAGTTGATTTTGAGTAGTTTACCTTGTCGAGCTGTTGTCATCAGAAACAAAGAGAACTATTGGTGTCACCTTCCTTTCCATCATGACCATAAGAACTCCTCTGCTAAGACTAGGAACTCAAACCCCTCTTCTCCTACAGGTCTCATTCTGCAAGTGCAAGCAGATGGCTGGGACAAGTGAGAATGAGGTCAAGTATCATTCCAGCAAAATGAAAATTATGACAACCTGTAAGACCTCCCAGAGAGTTGTTTGGCTTTGAGTTTAAGCTTGTTTTGAATAAGTAGCCATACAAAAACCACATCTACAGTCATATTTCATTCAAACAGAAAACAGAATGATAAAATGTAATAGCAACAATGATTGCCATATAGAAGCAGTCATTTATCCAACTGAACTGGCCAGAGAAGCTGCATTCATCTTTCTATCCACGTGGCCATTGAACAAGAAACATCAGTCAATTTCACTGCTGTTTAGCAGAGTCTGAGAGATGACATACAGTACTCAATCCCAAAGGAGCAAAAGGAGATTTCAGGGAGTCTCATGAAATTGTAATACAGGCTGTCCTTATAAAAATGAAATGGAAGTCAAAGACTTGAGGGAAATGCAGTATCATGGGTTAGAATCAGAGACCTGGAGGTAGGTGGAGTATCAGGGGTTCATTGTAATTGCTCAACATGCCCATGAGGCATTAAGTCCATCATCACAGAAGTGATGCAGCATGACATGATTATCTTTTTTTTTCAGAAGCAAACACAATTAGACATACTTTAATTAAATTAGCGTTTAACATACCTCACAGACTCTGTAAATATTCTGTATTAACAAATAAAGGTAAAAAAGTTTTTAAAATAATGCAGTATTTCATTCACAGTCCCACTAATTGAAAATGATACAAATGATGGACTTTGAAATGAAAGGTCTTTTGTTTCTCAATGAAAATTTGCATGGCAGAAACTCACGGGTTGTGCATACAAAAAGCAGATATCATGGAGAGATAATAACAGTTAATAATTAAACAATGTCAATAAAATGCTATAATAGCACCCCATCCATAAACTGTGACACAGTTTCCAATGTAGTAAAAATGACAACTTTAGTTTTTTGTGATGAAGGTTCACAATATGTTATTATTATTATTTGAAAACTTAGGCTCTACAGGGGAAAAAGAAAATGGATTCTAGTTTCAGTAAAGATTAGAACATTATTGTTTGTGGTATGATTTTAAAAGTAAAACAACATTTCCAAGAAATCATAAGATGTTAGATAATTGATTTCCAGGGTGTTTGATTCCTTGAGTTTTGGAACTCAGAGACAGAGAGAGAAGTATGTTTATTCAGAGAGAAAAGGTTTTTAACAGCAGAATTGCTGTTATTAGCAATCCAAACAATCAGGGCTAGGAATAAAATCCCAAGTTGCTTTGAAAATGCCAGAAACAGGAAGTTGTTGACGTGGAAGAGAAGAAGACATTCAACAAGATTATTGAAGACATGAGGTTAAGAAACGTAATAATAAATAAGCCGAGTTAGCAGTTTGTTTAAGGGACTCATATTAACTGAAGAAATAACATCAATTTGCTGAAAGGAAACCAAATTGCAGCCATCTTGGCTGAACAAGGATCTGTTGCATAGAGACTAGGCTGGTCTATTATTGAGATTTTCATATCTGTGAGGTTACTACGAGATAAAAATGTTGTAACTTTCTTTCTGCCATTTGCAATAAGACCATTTCAAATCCTTCTTGCGCTATAATGTAGGTCATGAAGTTTTTTGTTCTTTGTTAAAGGTACGTTAGCAGGCTCTTGTGAGAGTACATTCAGTGACTGACCTCCATTGTAAACTAAAAGAAAAAAAGAAATGGTCTACAGTCTATCTAGCCAGGTATCATCTGGGATATGACTTATCCACTATTACCATCAACTGGGATCATAATACCAAAGGTTGCACTGTAGAAACATGCCAAGATTTCTTGGTATTAGCTCTTGAATTCTCAAACATTCTGCCCAAAAAGGACAAAGGCAGGATAATGGAACACTACCAGCATCCATCCAAATTGCACACCTTCCTGAATTAGAAATATATAACTGTTCTTCCATTTTCACTAGGCTAATACCTCACTATTCCATGTCCAACAGCACTGTCGAAACATATACACCACACGGTCTGCAACTGTTCAAGAGGCTGCTCACCAGCATATTTATAAAGGAAATTAAAAATGGGGTATAACTGCTAGTCTTGTCAGTGATACACATTTCCAGTGTATGAATTTTTAATCAATGCACAATAACACTAAACATTTGCTGAAACATTATACTTGAGCAGCACATTTCCAATATCTGTGAAGAGTTCCTGGTATATCTGAAATACATTTCCAATAACAAGCCAAGTTCAGGAGAAAATGTGTGCTCTTATTGTAGTTGGTTGGGCTTATTTTCCAGTTTAAGTGGCTCCCACACGAAAATTTCACTCACCAACCATTGTATTCTACTGACGGCCTTGTGAGAAAATTGCTGATAATGTGACTAGGTACCCATTTCAAACATTTACAAAGCAGTTTAGGAAAATCGCAATGATATAGTACTCAACTGCTCTCCGAAGTGGCCTAGCAAGCCACTTGGTTGCATCAATCACAATTGAAATCTCAATAAAGAAATAAAATGGATTATGGACTGCTGCAGTTCAAGAAGGCAGGTCATCACCACCACCTTCCCAACAGCAACTAGCGACGGGCAACAAATTCTGGCCAGCCAGCAACACTGACATCCCACAAATACATTTTTAAAAGTTCGAGAATAAATACAGTTTGGAGTGACAAGAATACAGAACTTCTGTGAAAATATGTACTTTACTTATAGCCTTTGGTCTGTCAGCCAAAACTTTAAACTGTAATTTCAATACGAAACAGAAGCCGAACCAGCCGATGTCAAATACTTGAACAAAGAAGCCCTCAAGTCCCAAAGTAATTTGCAGGTGAGAGAGGGAGAGAATTGAATGCAATTCAGACATGTTGCTCATACTGCTTTGGTCTGCTCATTTCTATATGTTCCAAATTTTATTTTTTAAAGGACTAATCAAATCTAAGCAATTTATTGTAAGACTAATCCCACTCCCCTGGTCCCTCACCATTGTGGCAGTGAAGAAGCCACAATGCCTAGCCTCACTGATATTTGGCAGGCATCCCAATGCAGCTTGTTACATTGGAGCCTGAAAACCGAGCCAGAAGAAATTGCCCAGCAGCAAGGTAAGTTGCCTGGTGAAGGGGTTATGTGGGGAATTGGGGTTATTCTCATAAGAAAGCCAGCCAGATTATTTTTTGTGAACTCTGCAAGAATACTGATCATTGGAGGACCTTCAAAATCTATGTAACTAATTATACACATCCTATCTAAAATTGCAGTTGTCATCAGATACTTATTTCCATTTTGATATAGGTGGTTGGAGAATCACTACAGTGTAGAAACAGGCCATCCAGCCCATACTTCCCCTCTAACCCAGGCCCACCCCTGTATTTCCCATGGCTAGTCCACCGAGCCTACACATTCTTGGACACGACAGGCAATTTAGCATAGCCAATCCACCTAACCTAAACAACTTTGGAAGGAAACAAGAGCACCCAGAAGGTACCCACACAGGCATGGGGAGAATGTGCAAACTCCACACAGACAGTCACCTGAGGGTAGAATCAAACCCAGGCTCCTGGTGCTGTGAGATAGCAGTGCTAACCACTTAGCCACCATGCCACCCATGCAGTCAGCTTTTCTATCCAGCAGTGGGTCTCTCAAAGTGGAACCAGCCACTTTGCTGGTTTTGACAAAGCACAAATGATGACTATGAATTCTCTTAATGCTGGACCAATTATTCTGATTGGCTGGTCCTTAAAAGATCACTTGATAGCCATGGTCAATGCAATCATGCCTGTTTTTATGCTCTTGGTAATTTTCTTGACAAAAACAAGTGACATGGTTTTGATAAGTTATCAAGCACTTAGATTGTCCTTCTTGCAATTGTCACTCAAAATTCCTGAAGGTGCAGCTAAATGTTGTCATGACAACTATGTCAGAGATGTTCATCTCTATACAAATTGCTTGGCCTCCAGTATCCACAATTTTCCTGCTACTGTTCATTACCACACCATCATGTTATTGGGGAATGTACAGCATAAACCCTTCCCATGCACAAAACTTGAGAAGCCCATCACAAAACAGTTCAAAGTACAACCGTCTATTTGGGATAGCTGCAGCTGGAATCACCTTACGATCCAGAGGGACAGAATCATAACAAAAATACTGCACGAGGGAGGAACATGTGGTCACTAAGCCAATAGCCAATGTCCTTGCCTTCACATTCCCTCAAAAACAGTGGACAATGCTCAATTAAATCTGCAGTGGCTATGGGTATTGGGGCAGTCTGATTCATAACTGGAACCACAGAATCCCTACAGTGTAGAAGCAGGCTATTAAGCCCATCGAATCCACACCAACCCTCAGAAGAGTATCCTTGTAACCTTGCATATCCCATGGATAATCCATCGAGCCTGCACATCACAGGTCACTATGGGCAATTTAGCATGGCGAATGCACCTAACCCGCACATCTTTGGACTGTGGGGGGAAACCAGAGCACCCAGAGGCAACCCACACAGTCATGCGGAGAATGTGCAAACTCCATACAGACAGTGACCTGAGGATGGAACATAAACCCAGCAATGCTACCCATTCAGTCACCATGCTGCCCTAACTTGAAGATGAGGAAAGACCCAAGGTCTGATTGTGACTGGGAATCCCAAGCTATGGATGGCCTTGCATTAACACATCCACTAAGATCTGTTTCAGAAAGCACCTAATTTCTCCAGTTGGTAGAGAAGGAGGCCATTGACTGAGTAGCCAAGCCAGAGATCCCATTATAGACTATTCCCATCATACAGAAGGGTACAGGGCGGTATGGCTATGGACCCTAATCTGAGGTTGTTATCAAGAGAAGACGTTAAAAATCAGTCTTGCTATTCCCTAAAAAACAGGATTCTCAAAACTTCCCATTTAGTTTTCTTAAGTAATTTGAATAATTGTACAGCAATACAAAGCAGGCGTGCTAATGCAAATGAAATGTAATATTTTCTTGAATTTATTTCGGCAGTCGTAGATTTATAATATTTAATAGCTGCTTCAATTGCATACTTAAATCCTAAAACAGTTTCTGTCTAATTCTGGTGCCTGACATACACTACATTGTTATGTTTAAATCAAAGTGATTTCCAAAAGTAAACTGCTTCATACACAGCACTTAGTATTAATGGAACAATCTAGGGCTGCAGTTCTACTTCAGTTTGACACTGAAGGGAAGCAGTCTGTGTTGTTATCAATGGAAAAGTAGCAGCATTATATCAGAATCCAGTCTCAATCTTTGGAATGAACTGAAGACAACACGGGAGGTGAGGGGGAAAGGGAGTGGGCGACAGGGTGGTGATAACAGGGGCCTTCCAAGAGGGCTCAAAGCAGTGTCTGTCTAATTTAAGTTTTGAAAAGACCTCATGGCATTGAGGAGTCTTGTTCTTGTAATAGTCATTGCAGTGTCTTTCAAATATTCTGAAGAAATGTGAATTTTGGCACCCACAATCTGCAAAATCTAGACTGACACTTCAGTCAACACTGTGGGAGTGCTGCATTGTCAGAGATGCTGTCTTTCAGAGGAAATGTGAAAAATGGCTTTTAACTCAAATGCGTTATTTGTTCACTGGATGGGCACTCTCTCTTGGCATTGTTTTGGTAATACTTCAAAAGGGAGAAAGATAGATTTCTCCATTGCCCTAGCCACCAGTTATCCTTTACCCAACATCACTAAAGCAGATTATTAGGTAATATCTCAGCTATTAGAAGGATCTAATGTGGTTAAATTGACTGCTGTGTTTATTACTTTACTAAAGTAATTCATAAGCAACTCTATTGCTTGTCAAATGTTTTATGATGTTGTGAGAACATAAAAGATGATATTTAAATGCAAATTATTTCTTGAACTGAAGAAAATGGCTACATACAGTGTAGTCACTGACATCCATTGTATATTCCGACTCACTGATATGTAGTTAAGAATCGATACATTTGACAGTGCTTTTGCAAGTTTAACAAGAGGTCATTTGCAGTCAAGTCTCACTTACCAAGCAATTCAGAATCCATTACCCCACACTGAGTATTATATGATATCAAAATCAAATGAAAGCGAGTTTCAAACCAGACGAAAGGTTTTAACTGTTTAACCTTGTTTAAAAAAGATCCTCAACAGAGCAAATTACACCTCATTGTCATTCATTAATCTTCAAGAAATATTTTAATTATTCCAACTAAAGTACTGAATCCATATGTCATAATGGGTCTCATATTTTGCACATTCTTAGAATACAAAATCTCATTATTTTGTTTTAATAGTTTCTACATATTAATACACAATGTTCATTTCATACCCACTATGCATCAAGTCACTGACAGTTTTAGTTCACTCACTTGCCAAGTCATGTTAGTTATAGAAGTTTCAATGGACTATTTCCTTTCTTGGGAATAGAAACATCTTCATTAATGATGGAAAGTTGCTTTTGGGATTGGAAGCATGTGACCATTGGTGTACTATCGTGATCAGTGCTGGGACTCTTGCTGTTTGCTATGTACATTAATGACTTGGATGTGAATGTAGAAGGTATAATAAGTAATTTGCATATGACGTGTAAATTGCTGGTTTTGTTGATAGAGAGGAGTTTGGTCACAGGCTCAGGAATTTGATAAACTGGTAAATTGGGCAGGCCAATAGGAGATTGAATGTGATCTTGATAAGTGTGAGGTGATGTGTTTTGGAAGGTCTAATAATATACAGAATGTGTGGTAGGTCCCTAGGGAGTACTGATGAACAAAGGGACCTTCATATATAAGTCTATAGATCCCTGAAGATGTCAGCACAGTTAGACACAATCGTGAAGAAAGCATATGGGATGCTTGATGTCAGTAACCTGGGAGTAGAATATAATAGCAAACAAGTCCTGTTACACTGGTTAGGCCACAGATGGAACATTGTTTGCAATTCTGGTTGCCACACTATCAGCAGGATCGAATTGCACCAGAAAGAGTGCAAAGTAGATTCACCAGGATGTTGCCCAAATGAAAATCGCAGTTATAGAACACAGAACATAGAGCATTACAGCGCAGTACAGGCCCTTTGGCCCTTGATGTTGTGCCGACCTGTCATACTAATCTGAAGCCCATCTAACCTACATTATTCCACTATGTCCATCTGCTTGTCCAGTGACGACTTAAATGTGCTTAAAGTTGGCAAATCTACTACTGTTGTAAGCAAAGCATTCCATACCCTTAATACTTTCTGAATAAAGAAACTACCTCTGACATCTGTCCTATATCTATCACCCCTCAATTTAAAGCTATGCCCCCTCATGCTTGCCGTCACCATACTTGGAAAAAGGGTCTCCCTGTCCACCCTATCTAACCCTCTGATTACCTTATATGTCTCTATTAAGTCACCTCTCAACCTTCTTCTAACAAAAACAGCCTCAAGTCCCTCAGCCTTTCCTCATAAGACCTTCCCTCCATACCAGGCAACATCCGAGTAAATCTTCTCTGCACCCTTTCCAAAGCTTCCACATCCTTTTTATAATCCGGTGACCAGAACTGTACACAATACTCCAAGTGCGGCCGCACCAGAGTTTTGTACAGCTGTAGCATAACCTCATGGTTTTGGAACGTGATCCCTCTATTAATAAAATCTAAAACACTGTATGCCTTCTTAACAACCCTGTCAACCTGGGTGGCAACTTTCAAGGATCTGTGTACCTGGACACCGAGATCTCTCTGCTCATCTACACTACCAAGAATCTTACCATTAGCCCAGTACTTTGCATTCCTGTTACTCCGACCAAAGTGATTCACCTCACACTTGTCCTCATTAAACTCCATTTGCCACCTCTCAGCCCAGCTCTGCAGCTTATCTATGTCTCTCCGTAACCTACAACATCCTTCATCACTATCCACAACTCCACTGCCCTTAGTGTCGTCTGCAAATTTACTAACCCACCCTTCAATCCCTCATCCAGGTCATTTATAAAAATGAAGAACAGCAATGGACCCAAAACCGACCCTTGCGGTACACCACTAGAAATTGGATTCCAGGATGAACATTTCCTATCAACCACCACCCTCTGTCTTCTTTCAGCAAGCCAATTACTGATCCAAACTGCTATATCTCCCACAATCCCATTTCTCCGCATTTTGTACATTAGCCTACTGTGGGGAACCTTATCGAACGCCTTGCTGAAATCCATATACACCACATCAACCGGTTTACTCTCATCTACCTGTTTGGTCACCTTCACAAAGAACTCAGTAACGTTTGTGAGGCACGACCTACCCTTCACAAAACCGTGCTGACTGTCCCTAATCAAATTATTCTTTTCTAGATGATTATAAATCCTTTCTCTTATAACTTTTTCCAGCACTTTACCAACAACAGAAGTAAGGCTCACTGGTCTATAATTATCAGGGTTGTCTCTACTCCCCTTCTTGAACAGGGGAACCACATTTGCTATCCTCCAGTCTTCTGGCACTATTCCTGTAGACAATGACCATTTAAAGATCAATGCCAAAGGCTCGGCAATCTCCTCCCCGGCTTCCCAGAGGATCCTAGGATAAATCCCATCCGGCCCAGGGGACTTATCTATTTTCACACTCTGCAGGATTTCTAATACCTCTTCCTTGTGAACCTCAA
Source organism: Chiloscyllium plagiosum (assembly GCF_004010195.1). Lineage (NCBI taxonomy): Eukaryota > Metazoa > Chordata > Chondrichthyes > Orectolobiformes > Hemiscylliidae > Chiloscyllium > Chiloscyllium plagiosum. Next base: position 60,034,631 of record NC_057721.1, on the reverse strand, counting down.
TCCCACCTTGTCTAGTAGCCTGTATCTCAGTATTCTCCTCAACAACATCGTCGTTTCCTAGAGTGAATACTGTCAAAAAATATTCATTTATTGCTTCCCCTATCTCCTCTGACTCCACACACAACTTCCCACTATTATCCTTGATTGGCCCTCATCTTACTTTCGTCATTCTTTTATTCTTTAAATACCTATAGAAAGCCTTAGGGCTTACCCTGATCCTATCTGCCAACAACTTCTCATGTCTCCTCCTGGCTCTTCTGAGCTCTCTCTTTTGGTCTTTCCTGGCTACCTTGTAACCCTCAAGCACCCTATAGGTATTTAAGGAATAAAAGAATGACGAGAGTAAGATTAGGGCCAATCAAAGATACTAGTGGGAAGTTGTGTATGGACCAGAGATTCCACTTCCTTCGTAAACCATGGCTCCTGTGCTCTACAGCTTACTCCCTGCCTGACAGGTACATACTTATCTAGGACACTCAGGAGCTTTTCCTTGAATAAGCTCCACATTTCTAATGTGCCCATCCCCTGCAGTTTCCTTCCCCATCCTATGCTTCCTAAATCTTGCCTAATTGCATTGCAATTGCCTTTCCCCCAGCTGTAACTCTTGCCCAGTGGTATACACCTATCCCTTTCTATCACTAAAGTAAACATATCAGAATTGTGATCGCTATCACCAAAGTGCTCACGTACTTCCAAGTCGAAAACCTGGCCGGGCTTATTTCCCAGTACCAAATCTAATGTGGCTTCGCCCCTTGTTGGCCTGTCTACATACTGTGTCAGGAAACCCTCCTGCGCACACTGGACAAAAACTGACCCATCTCGTACTATAGTGTTCCCAGTCAATATTTGGAAAGTTGAAGTCCCCTATGACAACTACCCTGTCTCTCTCACTCCTCACGAGAATCATCTTTGCTATCCTTTCCTCTACATCTCTGGAACTATTCAGAAGCCTACAGAAAACTCCCAACAGGGTGACCTCTCCTTTCCTGTTGCTAACCTCAGCCCATACAACCTGTTGATGAGTCCCCAAACATCCTTTCTGCAAGTGTAATACTGTCCTTGACCAACAATGCCACACCTCCCCCTCTTTTACCATCTTCTCTGTTCTTATTGAAACATCTAAATCCTGGAACCTGCAACAACCATTCCTGTCCCTGCTCTATCCATGTCTCCGAAATGGCCACAACATCAAAGTCCCAGGTACCAACCCATGCTGCAAGTTCACCCACCTTATTGCGGATGCTCCTGGCGTTGAAGTAGAAAAACTTCAAACCAACTTCTTGCTTGCCGGTGCCATCTTGTGTCCCTGAA